>NW_010389981.1:28961-44140 GCF_000710305.1 Buceros rhinoceros silvestris | reverse complement strand
GCGGCCAGGGCAGCGGCTGCCAGGCTTTTCCCCGGGAGTTTCGCTTGTCTGCGCGCAGGAGCTTGGCCTCGGGATGCGGTGGCAGACTTTGTGAGGGAACAGTCGCATCCAAAGCCGAAAGCCTTAAACAAGGACTGTATGCCTTTAAATTCTTAGAAATCTTAGTGTAGCAAATCTTAGATCGGGAGGCAGGTGGCTACATAGGTTGTACACTCGGAACAGACCTTTCTGACAATCTAGTCTGGTCTGAACAAGAACCATGAAATAAATTTTATAGTGTCTAGCTGCAAAGTGTACAACTTAGAAAGGCTGATTTCAAACCGCTGGGGTTTTTGCTCTTCTGTCTTTCTTAAGCAGAATCAGCAAGTCAGCGGGCACTGCTTATTTCGTTTGTGAATAGTTATTCAGGTTGAAAGAGCCTTTGGGTGAAGGCGATACTGAACAGAAATTCCGAGGGGGCTGACCAGAGTACATCAAGATGGAAAGGAACAGGGCCAGGAACTGACAAGCACCCCAGGAAAACCATGGGTGTCAACAGAAGGGCTTAGTTCAGGTGGCTGCGGACAGCTAAAAGCCCTGCAGAAACAGAGCTTGGTGTGCATTTGCCATTGTGGCAGATGGGCTCACTAAATCTTAGTAATGGTATCTCCAAGTCACGTCAGTCTTCCTCCACGTGTGAAACACACACTGAGGAATGCTTATGCAATTACCAACAGCAGTTCTGCCGGAAAACTCCATTAACACTTGTTCCCTGAAGAGCAGTTGCGAGATGCCTTGCTTTATGTGGGGTGTGTGAGAGTTTGTGGTGTCCCACAGTTTGTAGAATACCTAACACTTTCCAGTGGTTCTGCTCAACTTCTCCCTAATACTGAGTTTCTTAGGTCTGGAGATAATTCTAATGTGAAAGATGTCATCGGGCTAGTTTCGTATTTCCTCATGATTTGAGGGTTTTGTGTCCTTAGACCTTAAGTCCGTAAAACCAAAGAACTGTACTTAAATGTTCTGCTGTAATTTAAAGCAATTTTTAGCATTGTTAGGCTCATTTTTGTAAATTGTTGTAGTTTGTTTGCCATTCTAACATTCCCCTTATGGTGTGCTTCTTGTATGATCACAATACAGTGTCGATCCTAACCGTTGCTACAGCCATAAAATAGGAGTAAAGAGAGCTGGGACCAAATCTCCAAAGTCCACCTGGTCCACCTCTCTTCCAAGAGGAGGCCAATTATATGTGACATTTTTTTCCTGTTAGGTGTTTGTCCAAGCCACCATTTTGAACCTGCACTGCTGGAGATGCCACAGATTCCCCAAGAAATCCAGCCTTGTGCATTATTCTTCTCACCAGAATAAAAGGTTTTCCTAATGTCTACCTTACCGCAGTTCAGAGACTTGCATTATTTTTGTCTTACCATCCTTCATACCCAAGACAATGGCCTCTTAGGTACTGAAAGACCATTGTCACGTGTCCCTTCAGTCTTCTCTCAATTCAGAAAGCCAAAGCATTGTAAATCCCTTTGCAGCGATACAGTTACTTCTTACATGCATTAACTGATGGCAGTAGTTCTTAGCAGTAATATTTATCCTGTACAAATGAGATTGTTTTGGAGAGAAGGCTATCTGTGCTCTTATTTACTGTAGCTGCTTGCAAAACACAAGCATCCACTTATCCACTCACACTTTCTAGTGCCCTTTTCCCTTCAGATTTTGTATGGTCTATAGACTTTGGCAATTTACATCCTCTCCCTTCTTTTGACGTGGTGTTGCTCTTTCTCAGTCTTATCACTGGTGTCTTTCTCAGCGTTTGTTATCAGTTGCATCATTCTTAATCCCGTCAGTGGCTTTGCACTCTTTCAGTCATATCCACGGCACCCCTCTTTCTCAATCCTCTCAGTAGCACTGCTGCTTTGTGAGACTCATTGTGCATCTCAGTTCTTTATCTTAGTTTGTGCTGTGGGCTGGGGTCTCCAGACATTCACGATGGTTGCGCTTTGGCTGGATACCCTTAGCTCCTGCTAGAGGGCCTTCTGCAACTACACACTCATTTTTATCAACCATATCGGGGCCCTAACAATAGATTTTGTTTTATATATCTCAAATCAGTATTTTTTGCTTTTTTCTCAGCCTTTTCCAAATGGTGCACATCTTCTTTCATGCCCCAGCAGGGTGCCCCAGAATTAATGTA
This sequence comes from Buceros rhinoceros silvestris, assembly GCF_000710305.1. Lineage (NCBI taxonomy): Eukaryota > Metazoa > Chordata > Aves > Bucerotiformes > Bucerotidae > Buceros > Buceros rhinoceros. Next base: position 41,961 of record NW_010389981.1, on the reverse strand, counting down.
CCACTCCAGCTGTGACCTTGCTGGTTCTGAGGAAAGTGGAAGGATTACCTCATGTATTTATCAGTCTGTGCTTCTGATGGCTATATACATTTCCACAGCTAAATAAAATTGGGTGCCTTCGGTTAAAAGCACTTTTTCAGGAATAGATGCTTTTATGGGATATCCCTAATCTCAGCTAACGTGCTACACTCAGTATGGTGTAGAAGCTGGTATGGAAGCTTTTGATTTAGCAGTTAAATTGTTGTAAAGCAGTCATCTTTTCTTTCTTTTATAAACTTTGGGTTTTTTTTTTTTCTCTTTTCCATAGTGGAAATTACTTTGCTACTGGACCAGAGTGAATTTATTTCTTCTGCAGTAAATAAGGCAAACCTAGCCATTTCTATGGCTAAAGCATCACTCAAACATCACCTGTAACAGTAACTGTTTCCTGTACTTCAGCTAGAAAGAAATACCATCATGCATTTTTGGCTTTCAGAGGAAAGAAGAGAGTTTTGCCACATGTAAGGAAAAAATACTGTCTTTTTAATTAAAAGTCACATAAAATGTCTGTCACAGTTATTGGAGCATGATATCAGTGCATCGAGTCAAGGGGTCAAAACTAAATATAACCAGTCTATTTTCATTTGTCAAGAAAATACAAAGTTAAACAGAGCTGAATTAATACAAAAGAAATACTTTGTCTTTTCTCAGTTTATTTATTTAGAGTTTGTTCTATGAAAGGGTTTATTCCTATCAGTGCTCAGCTTCTAACTTCTGTATTTTGATGTGTCTTCCGCTTAGTGTGATCCAGCACTAAGGGTATATATAGAGTAAGTGGAAACATTAGAAGTGTAAGAAGGTAACCACAAATATCTGCCCAGCTGGGAGAGCACCCAGACTAGCCAGGAGGTAATCTCAAGAAAGAAGATGAGGTTGAAGTCTCTCCATCTCATGAAGGCAGGTGCCTAACTCTAACCCACACATTTGTAGTGGTCTCATCCATAAGCCCACCTTGGTTTCAGTCCTTTGTCGCATAATGTAGTGTTCCTTTTGCCTAGAAAACTGGTGGTAGTAGTACTGCCTCGGGATGTGAGAGATCAAAGCAACTTCTTTCTCAGCGAGGACTTGAAGCAACATCCCTGTGTCTCAGCAGAGTTCCCTGACCACTGGACTGGGGAATAATTTTAAGCCAGGAGTCTCAGTGTTTTCTGTTGAAACTCTTCCAGTTATTTGTCTGTTATAGACTAATAAAATATTCTGCCAACTAGAAAGTAAATCAAGACCTAAGTCCTAATTTGCCCTTCAGTGAACTTTTATATGGTTTATATAGGGGGGGTCAGCATTTGGTAGACTCTGGGTGTTCAGCAGCATTACACTGTAAGGTTGCAGTCATTGGCAAGCACTCTGATATCTAAGGACCTCTGTGGTACCCTGGGACAGTAGTGCCTCCAAGAGCTAGGGAGCTGCTGCCCAGCTGTTTGATGATCTAGGCAATAGATCACTGTTTATCTTTTGTGACAGACACCTGGGCGCCCTTAATTCCACTGGAAATAGGTGGACCCTATTACTCCTGAACAATACGGAGGGTGAGCATACTTGGGATATTTGCAGCATCTCGATCCTTCTCTGCTCTTTGAAACCATTGGAAAAAACCTGTTACTGACTTCAGCTGCACTGACTGAAGAATTTATCAATGCATCAAGACACCCTTGTCTCATATAAAGCTGTTAACCGTTTACTTAATAATAACTTAAGAAAATTGAAAGGACTTTGTATTCTTTTGCTTTTAAAAAAAACACCTATGCCCACCCCAGCCCGTATTATGATCTTGATTCAAATCCGTTTATTTTAACTGTAAATGGAATAAAATATGTCTTATCATAAAGGCATAGCCTGAAGCAGCTCCTCAAGCTGATGTATGATACGGCTGTCCTTTGCACAGGCTGGTGGAGTTTGGGGGGCATCTCTGGAGATTGTCTAGTCCAGGCCCTGCACTCCAAGCAAGGTCAGCTAAAGCTATCTGCTCAGGACCGCGTCCTGTCAGGATTTGGGTATCTCCATGGATGGAGACGCCATAAACTCTCAAGGCAACCTGTGCCAGTGCTTGACCACACTCGCATTAAAGAGGGCTTTTTCTCCTTTTAGTATTTCAGTTTGTGCTCATGGCCTCTTGTCTTTTCTGTGTGAATGATTTATAAGCAGTGAGGCAAAGTAGGAAGTGATATCATCTTCACAAAATGAGGTACATCTTCTGGAGAAATTGTCAAAATTTACATCCTACCTCTCTGCAAGAAGCTGCAATGTGTTGGTCTGGAGGTGTAAATTCTTGGTGCAAGGTGAGAAAAGAGATTTGTCCATTGATGCATTACCTGAGGCCCAAGAGGTACAATTTCCTGGAGTGAAGGGCGAGGTTTTTTGCTGTAGAGAGTGGTGAGCAACTACACAGAATATTGTACAGGAGATGAAGCAGGAGTCACAGCATCTTCCTTAAGCAGCACAGAGAGAGTGCTGATGGGAGTGTCATGCTAATGGAAATCTGCTAGGGTTAAACAGATGCACAGTTCATGTTACCCCAGTCTGGGAGTAGAGGGAGTGCTGATCAATGTCAGAGAAATTGCCTTTTTCCTCATATTTACCTGTGTGAGTGCAATACCTACTACCGAGTGGAGTTACAGCTGTGCAAAAAAAAAAAGTGTGCTTGAGTGTGGGTATAATGCCCTGCAAACCACCAAGGTCATTAAAACCAGGAAGCTGGGCTGCTGCTTGTAGCCTTGAAAACACCCTGTCTTTACCACATGTAGAGTGAACAAGGGGTGGCAACTGCACTGAATTCTCCACCTGGGGCCAAGGGCCAAGTTTACTCCTGGTGTCACAGAGACTAAAGGATGTGCCATTACCTAACCACACCACACCTGAACTATTTGAACTTGTAGAGCACCAGGTGCGTTGTTCTAGCTAACATTTCCCTTGTTTAAATATTGTTCATGCTGCAAGCAGCCCTAATAATTAAAAATGACCTGCGATAGCCACCGAGCCATAACCAGGCTCTGTAATCCCAGGTGGGACAACGAGATAAGCTCACAGGAGCTTGTGTTTTCTTCTTCATAGATTCATTCTCTTTCTGGATTTTTCTAATCATAGATTCTGGTCTTCTCTTTCTTTTTGGTGAGCAAACACTCAAGAAAGTTGTGCATATGTGGCAAGTGTGTCCTACCATTTAGAGGAAAGTGATACAGGTCAGTGCTTTTAGTTACACTCCTAACTGTGCCCCTCATTCATTAATGAAGTGTCTCATCTCTCTGCTTCACTTTATCCAGCCCAGCAGTGAGAATAGAGCTGTTCTTTGACTCAGAGAGGCAAAGCTTATTTTTATGTCCAGAAAGCATATTGTCTGTTGTTCTTGTCCTGAACGTCTGCTGCCTAATCGTGAACTTCAGAAAACACCCTCAGACCCTGAATCCTGTCCTGAATGCAAGCTCCTACACATTTTATTTAAAGAGATCCCTCTTCTGCTTAAAAACAGTGCCATGCAGCTGTGGAATAAAAGCATAGTGATTGAAGTTCTGCCACAAGAAGGGGAGTCTGGGTTTCAGTTCCCTCCTTTTGACCACAGCTCTCACATTCTGGCTGTGCTCGATGAAGCCTACGTATCGTGCAGGGTGATGTGTACATAATTTTCACTTTATGGATCCTTTGCTGATCACAAGATGCTATTCCCCAAAGCCGTTCTCAGCGATGGAGAACTTGCCTATGAAGAGCTCTTTGTTCAGCATATGGGCTGTTTGAGATACCCTTCTGAGGTGCCTACCTTCTCTCTGCCATAATGTACAGAACCAGAGCATGCAAGGACTAGATTACCATACTGGAACCACTAAGCCTCTAAGTCCTTAGTATAAAGTTGTAAAGTACTTTTTGTCATCTTGCCTTACTCATCAGCAGAAGCACAAAGATTGCACGAGGCTGTTCAGATTTTCTTTCAGAAGAACGATTAGAAATAAAACATTTAGTTCCAACAAGCTCTGTTGAAGGTAATGTACTGATGGCTTCCCTGCTTTCTGCTATTGCAGAGTGACCAGAAGGATAGGATACCCCACATATCAATGCAGGTCATGGCTGCTTGACTCTTTCTCTTTGAATCTACCACATTCTGCAGTCTCTGACTTGGCAAGCGTGGAATATATGAATTTTGGCATACTTTAAAAATGGTAATTAGTTTCTACAATGACAAAATATTCAAAGATTTCATCGTTTCAGTGCAGAAACCTAGGAATTCTGATGAGCAGAAATATTACACAAGAAACAGCTTTGTAAAAATGTCATTGCAGTAATTAATGTATCAGCAACTGTGTGGTGATAATTTAGAAGTGAAAACTGTGTCTGGCTGAGTAAGTAACATTGAACAAGGAGATGAAATTTAGAAGGGAAGATTTTGCTTTGAAAAATTTCACAGATATGGCAAGAAAAAATGGGGAAAAAATTTGTTACTCTGATTGCTTTGGATGCTGTTTTTTCAGAAGGTATTGAAACATCCTGCTGGTCTTCATTGTGTAAATAGAACAGAGCAGGGTTTATTTTTTTTTTCCAAATAGTGTAGCATTCACATTAAGGGGACTGCAAAGAGGATTTTAATGAAAGATAAAAAGGATTTTTAATAAAAGATACAAAATATCTCAACTCAATAGATCTCTTAAAAGTGGAGCTACAAAAGAAAGAGGAACCACAAGGCTTGTTCTGTGCCAAGAGGAAACAGATAGCAGCTAGAAACAATGAAATTAGAGGCAGCAAAGAACCGGGAGGTTCTCGTGACGGGCAGGGAGCTGGCAGAGTGAAAAAAACAAAGTGAAAAAATTTTCCTCTCCCATTCTGATACTTTGAGAAAAAAGTTTTGCTTAGTTTTGCATTCATTATAGATCATCTTTAAAAATGCACTGTAATACTCCTGCACTGATAGCCCTGAGAGCGTACAAGACGTGCGCGCTGAGAGTGAGGGTAGGAGTGATTCCCTTCCCTTGGGCTTGGGAGGTGGGCAAAAGGAGCAAAAGGCTTTTCAGTTTTCTCTCCCATCCTCCATTTCCCTTCTCACCTTCCATGTCACACCCTCCCACCCCCCACCCCCTCGCTTTGTTCTAGGACTGTATCTGTTAGATAAACTAGAACATTCCCCCACCTTTAGAAGACTTAAATGCTCAAGGGAGTGGTTCACTGTAGTTTTACTGAAAACTGCCTGTAATATATGACAGATCAGTATAAAGAAAAGGTGTAGGAAAAATGTGAAAAAGCAGAATAGCAGTTGTTTGCCACAAAAATTATCAGAGGGCTGGAATACTCTTGTGAAGAAAGGCTGAGAGAGTTTGGGTTGTTTGACCTATAGAAGAGAAGGCTCTGAGGAGACTTTATTGTGACCTTTCAGTACTTAAAGGGGGCCTTTAAGAAATGTGGGGACAATCCTCTTATCAGGGCTTGTTGTGTCAGGACAAGGGGTAGTGGTTTTAAACTAAAAGAGGGGAGATTCATATGAGGTATAAGGATGACATTTTGTACAACGAGGGTGGTGAAACACTGGCACAGGTTGCCCACAGAAATGGTAGATGCCCCATCCCTAGAAACATGATCCAACTATAGAAGGAGGACAGGAACTGTAATAAAAGCCCAGCATGTCTGAATTTTAAGTTAGTTATTGATTTCAGTTACAAGAAGAAAGCATATAGAAAATGGATTGAGAAAGATATCAGTGAAGACAAATAAAATGGAAGTACAGGACAGAATAAAAGCTCTGACCTCTCAAAACAAGATTCTATTATCAAGGGTTATCAAGGGTGATGTGAACTCATTCATCAGCACAATGCTGATGAGAAATACTAAGAAAAATATTGGTCTGCTATATAGGAAAGAGGAAGAGCTCTCAACCAATGATTCCAAGAGGACTGAAACATATAATGACTTTTTCAGCAGCAGTATTCTGAAAAGGTCAACTCTGAACTAATGTGTTACCGTTAACATTTGTGATAAAGAGGAAAGTAAAAGAAGAGGTTAGAATCCCTAGATCTGTCAGTTCTTTTCAAATCATTTAACCCAACTCAACTGCATTCTAGAATATTCAAAGAAATTACTAAAGCAGTAAGGAGCCCTTTGGCAATTCATAGAAAGGGCTGGAATTCCAGGCAACTTATAATGGAAAAAATTTCGTCAATCTTTTAAAAAGAGTCATGATAGGAAGGAATTAAAAAAGCAAATTATACCCCAAACAACCTTAATTTGCTGAAAACTGCTAGTATGGGTAATCAGATCAACTGTCTGTAAACATCAACAGGGAAACAGGGAGTCAAGTAATGCTCAACATGAAATTACCAGAAGTAGATCTTGTCAAATTTAGTCTGTTTTGTTGTATGACAAGGCTGCTAACCCTGTGGATAAGAAATAAGCAAATGAGATCAGATGTCTTAACTTCAGCGTGACTGTTGACTTGCCTTACATTTGATAAGCAACACGAGGAAATGTGGCCGTGATGAATTAGCAATGGGATATTGTATTCTTTGACTAGGTTTTGCTGGATCACTGTCAGAATAGAAGGTTCTGACCAAAATAAGGTTCTTCAGGAACCTGCTGCCAGTCTCCGTTTCAGAACTGTTACTATGCCTTTGCAAAAAAATTTTTTTTACATCACATTGAAGTGTATGAGGAGAATTCCAGTGTGGCATTTTCACTAGATGCTGTACTGGGAAGCATTGCCTGGAACAGAGTTTTCAGATTTAGGGTGCTTCACTTCTGGAAGGTCTAGAGGGAAGTTATTGGTATGTTCAGACATCTAGAAAACAGAACTTAGGCAAAAATTGGAAGAAATCAAGGAACAGCTGAAAGAAGGGAGTTAGTGAGGGAGAACATAATATATGAAAATACATTGCAGGGAGGATTGATCACTCTATTCTTGAGGAGCATGGCAGCTAGGACATAGGTTAACAAGCTTAAATCACAACAAAGAACTTTCAGGTGATACGTGAATCCCTTCCTAACACTAAGTAAAGCAAAGCAGTTGTGCAGTCTGCCTAGGAAAGCTGTAGAGACTTCACCACCAGTCTTACACAACCAGGTTAACCAGACACCCCACCAGAATGATGCTGGAATCTCTAAGTCCATCCTTGGGCAGTGAATGGGCAAGAAGACCTTTTTATGCCTCTGCCAGAGGTTTTTCCGCCCCCCCCCCACCCCGGTTCTGTGATAGTATGTGTTAATTATCCCTCTTATTCTCAAGAAGAAAAAGGCAAAGTGTTTGGCACACTGCATATATAATCTTGTTCTTTGGCAATCTTTCCCTTACATTTTTAGAATGCAGATAAAAAGAATTTTGTGACAAATTTACATGGAACTTCATAGTTTTTTGGTTTTTTTCAAACCTCCAGGAAATCAAAGCAACGTTTTAATATTAGGATGAAGCAGGCTTTCACATGTGCAATTATGTTATCCTGCTTAGTATGCAGCTCAAATTAAGTAAACTTTAAAATAGCCTAAAATAGAACTGATGAACTGAGAAGCACTTGCTTAATTAAAGCAGTGAAATCATGTACAACAGTATGTTTACTGCTGCTGGAATGAAAAAAAAAAACCCAGAATGGAAAAAGACTCATCAACACCCAGCTAAAAATAAACAGACCTTTGTTTGAAGAACTTGTTCCTCTAATGAACTAAGTGCTTTGCTGGGAGCTATTTCAGCAGCTGTAATTAATTGTACTCCCTTCTGCTAGTGTTTCATGTATTGGTATGACTTCAAGACTAAGAGCATGAGGAAAGTACCGTAATCCATATTCAACAGATGGAGAATTACGGCAATGAAATTTCATTTAACCTGAGCAGTGGATATTGTCCAATGTGCCCCCCACTGCTCCCTTCATCTCCCACTTGCTGAAAAGAGAGACCTAGCAAAATAAAGCATTGCTCAAATTTGGGCTCTACACTCGCATTGTTTTGCTGCAGAAACCAGGGGGTGGGGGGAAATAAAGGGAGAAAGGGTGGCTGGGCATGCCCAGACCTTGCCTTCATGTATGGGTGAGATATGGATGAGGCCACTGTCGTGGGATCCCACTTTTCAAACATAGACAAATAGTAAGTCTTAGATACCTGAAATTGTTGGAAGGTCTAAATGATTCGGATGGCCAAATGCTGTATTTGGGAGTGATTCAACACAATCAAACTTTCTATAAGCTGATACACTCCCAAGCCGAGCTGCTTTTTGCCCAAAACACTGCTGAAAATGGAACGTAGTCAGGTGACATGCGGCAGGGACCCTTGCGGGAGGTCTGTGTGTCCAAAGGAAATGTTGCTAGTTCGCTAGGTCACCGCTGGAAGGAACACTGCAGGCAGTGCCAGACTGCCCAGCCTCCAGCAAGCTACGTACAGCAAGGCGAGTAGGTCGGGAAACACACCATGCTCGTGGCTCCTTTTGCAGCATCCTGGCAAAGCCTGAACGTACAAATACCAGGCGAAGGAAAGCTCTGATAGGTGTTGGCTTTCTCCAGATGGGCCAGCTGGAGAACCGGTCCATGCTCTAGATGGGCTGCTCTCCAGCCTGCTCACCTTGTGAAAAGATCTCCCTGTTATAATGCTGCTACTCCTACCTAATACAACTTACTTCTAAGGCATCTTTAATTTTCCAAGCCAGGCATTTCCTAAGGAGCATGCTTCAGACTGAGCTGGAGATTAGCTCCACACAGCGAACGAGGGTTTTCTGACTGGAGTGATGACATATGCAGTAGTAAGTTTTCCTATTTCCTAGAGGGAAAACTACTTTTTTGATTGAAAGCAAAAGCCTAACCATGGCTGATAACATTAGACATCCCATGAAATGGGATAAGTTGGATAGAGAAAAGAAAAACAATTTAAATAAATTATTTGCTGGTTATGGGAGCTGTCTTAATTTCTCTAGTGGATGAATTTTAGGAATAAAGAGGGTCTAAGTATACCAAATTGTGAGATTGTTAAAAAAAAAAAAAAAGAGAGACACTATATTGATGTAAGTGATTAAAAGGAAGTCAGTTCAAATTATGATTTATATTATAGTTATTGATATAAATGAATTATTTTGACTTGGATTAGCCCATGTATAAAAAGAAAAAGTTATGCTGATTAAAAAGAAAAGTTGTTCTAATTAAATCATAAATGCTCGGAGGAAGGGTTGCAAACTTAAATTCCAGTATATTGCTGTTAACTGAATCTTAGAATAGTTTAGTCAAGATATAAAATGCTGAAAATAAAGGCTTTGATTACTATTGGTATTTACTCATATGGATAGTATTGTTTATTCAGTGGAATTACTTCAGCTGTTAAAGGAAAGCATTTATTCAGGTGATTAATGCACCAACAGTTCATATATTAAAGCTTTTTCTGCACAGTAAGAATACTTCAAAACAGAATTATTTTGTTACGAAAAATTTAAAAATACTTTTATATATTAATAGTATTTTTGAGATATTATTAGATAATTTAGATTACCAGGAAAAATATTTTGAATTAAAATAATTGGGATTTTTGTATCATTCACATGGCTTAAGTGTTCCATTGATTTCACACTGCCATCCCTGAAGGAAGAATACAGCTTGTGGAAATGCTTCAGTCTTCTTGACTTGTGAAACTGAAATATATATCAGAAGGTGCTGTCGATTGCAAGTATAGACCAGGGTTTTTGCAACCTCAAAGCAGTTTTGAGTTTGAGGTGTTTTGTTCTCACAGTAGGATGTTAATACGACCCTAAGCGTGATTTTATTCACACAGAAGAAATAATGAATGTTTTAAGTGACACTTTTTGATAGAAAGCAGTTCTGTTGAAAATCTGATAGTCTTCAGTCATTAGAAAACTAAAGTGGAAAGTATGTATCGCTTCAGTGTAAAGCTGTAACATTGTAAAAAAGCAAAAAAAGTAGCAAAACATTGAATTGAAATGTACTAAAGATGCAGACTAAAAAAAGTCTTCTATTTTAAGCATGTATTTTTGCATCCATTTATGTACTTTTCTGCCACATTCTTTTGCAGTAGTTAGTCAGAGCTTCACATCAGCAGCTGTCCAGCCTTCTTGCTAAAACAGACTGTTCCCTGTGTACATCTGTACTTGTGGTTCTCTCCTTTACTCCAGTGATGGAGATGTGCACTGTACAGACAGCTGAGCTCTGCTGGTTCTCTCTGTTAGAGGACAATGCTCACCCAACAGGCGTGATACTGAATTCCATCTTCTTACACACACACACACACAAAATTACTTATGTAGTCAAGCTCAAAAATCATCTAGTTAGAGCTAAGAAATAAGAAAAGCTTGTTAGAGCAAAACCAGCACGTTCCATGAATTGCTTTGAAAATAAGGAAATGTTATAGTTCATTTAGAAACAGAAACTGATTTTTTTCTGAAGTTATTTCTATAAAAATATAAATAGGATAGTGCTGTTAGGGTAGGACCTTCTCTTTAAAGGAAACTTTTTTTTCATATTGCAGATTAATTATTCCTTTTTTTTATTCCTTCCTTTGCATTCTTCCGACATCACCTCTCTTTTCCATTCCTTGTATGCTGGGCACTGGCACTGTAGTGCCATTTGTTGTAAAAGAAATAATATTTTGTAATGGCTGGTTTCTCTTTTTCTAAGTAGGAGTTAATTCTGTTATACCGGCTGCTCTTCTTCCTTTCATCTTTTATGTATAATGCTTTAAATAGGAATTTTCATCAGCCCAAAGAACTAGAGTCTGTATTGTCCATCTCAGGCTGCAGTATTACTCGTTCATTGAGAGGCTCTCCTGACGTTTTCGGCTGGACACTGTATTCTGTCTGTTCCCCGATACCTCATGGGTTTTGTAAAACAGCCTTGTTTTATGGCAGATCTGCTATAGGTCAGTGTCGGTGACGAGACACCGCTGTATAATCTTAAAAAAATCATTTTGGAAGGAAATGTGTGTGTTTCAGAAGTTATCAGTATGGAAGTATTGCGAAGAAATAAAACATTTACCCTTGGAGTGCCCTCATTTACTCTTGAAGGCACAATTTCAAGGGTAACAATTTCAAAGTTCCCCACATTTGTTCCTTCCAATTTCTTTGTCTGGAATCTGAAAGAGCGGAGGAATAGGAGGAGGCATGTAACAGGCTAGTCATAGCTAGATACTAAACACTTTGTAATTTATGCAGCAGAAGCTGGTTTACTGCATTGAAAATGTCCTTTTATAAGGAGTAGTGCTCCTGTTAGCGATGTTTTTTCTCTGTCACTCTCCTGGAATGAATTATCTCCAGCTTCAAGAGCTGATTCAGTAAAGTACAGGAAAAAGAAATTAACTGGATGGGGTTATATTGCACAAACTTTGGAACTGTTTTCCTGATGTTTTTAAAACTGAGCTTTTAAATATCAAGGTGGGTGAGTTTACAATTAGTTTAAAACCCATCTTTTGCAGTGTACTTCTGTACAGATTGTAAAGTGTTTTGCTCCTCAAATGAAGGACAAAATACTGGGTTTATGCAGTAACATTTTATTTATGTTAAATAAACAAAAATCTATATAAAAGACTATATGAAAGTCATATCTCGAAGAGTCTGTTGCACTGAAGGGCAGATAATTTTAAGATTAATTTTTTATCTTACCAATATTCAAAGGGCTAAATCCAATGTTTTTATTCAACCTGTCTGCAGAGCCTTCCTTCTCGCCCTAATGAAAACATCAGCATGGCTCAAAATACACAGATCTCCTTTGTTTACTAACTGATTTTACAGTCATGTTTCAGAGCAAACTTGCTCTTTAAAAACCGAATTTTTCTCCCACTGAATAGGAGCCATCAAATATAATCCATTAGTATTTTTTACATATTTGCTCTTCCTGATATTCTTTCCCATTACCTCTGAGACTCATTAACCTAAATATCCCATCAGAAAAGCAGATGTAAATCCAACTGGCAATCTTCTGTCCATGCTCAGAGGCAGAGCTGCAGTCAGCTGGGTGTCAGTACTCTTTAAAGCAGGTGCCTGGGCAGTGAGCAGGCAGAAGTGAGGAGAAGGTGGCCAGTAAGAGAAGTGATCAAGGCAACTGCCCTGTAAGGGGCCAGTGGGCAGGCAAGTATTTAGGATGAGGATCACAGGCTTAGAGTCATCTGTTAAGCTTCAGCAGCAGCACAGGTCCTCACCACCCCTGGCACAAACTGAAGTGCTCCAGCTGTCTTACTGTCACTGAGTATTACACAGGCTAAATGATTTCCCCCTCATTTGCAGTATTCCATATGTTTTGAAGACAAAGGTCTGGCTAAAGAACGTGTTGAATATAGACACCTGCCTTTCAACAATGTGGCTGTGCTCCAAAACCCTTTGGCTTGAATGTTCCCGGGCTGCTTGCTTTAATGAGTCCTGAGAGAGATAGATTTTGTCCCTTACACGACAGTTCCGGCATCATGCAGTTGCTTGTTCCTGCAACGTTTTGTTTCTTCGTTAAGGACTTAGAGCTTGAGAGGTCGTTGCTAACTGTCATATCTGCAGTTCCTGAAGAGGAAGGACCTTTGACATAACGAAAGGATCCATTCATTAATGGTGTCTGTCCATTTATTTCACACAGAGAATGACTGTTTTTCTTCTCTCCACTTCAGTGGGAAGCATTTCAATCAGTTAGAGCATTTGTAGAAAATATAGCCGCCTGGTGTAGGTGTGGTTGATGTTTTCTTTTACCTGTGGCAAAGGCTTAAAATTTGTGTAATCTCATCCTAACCAAAAGCACAGAAGTTAAAACTTAAGCTACATGTATGGATAGGGATGGGGCCCATCCTACGACCATTGTAAGAATTCCCTGAACAAGGAACTAACGTGAACTAGGAACCTAATTAAAGTGGTTTCTCCCTATACATCGCTTCCCTCTGTCTCAACTTCATCCTGGCAATCCTGCTCAGAACCTTCTCTCATACTGTCCCAGCATGCTGGGAACCTTCCTAATGATTTAAAAAATTATGCACATTTCTGCACAATTCTTGCTGCAGAGATCTAGATCACACTGCTATAGCTGTGCTGTGAGTGCTGCTGACA
>NW_010389981.1:18988-28817 GCF_000710305.1 Buceros rhinoceros silvestris | reverse complement strand
AGGATAAGGAGTCACATTGCTCTGAGACAGTCAGATTGGTATTTAAGCACTCAGCCTTGCCGTAGAGCAATCTCTCTGACTATCTATCTGGGGTGTAACTGCCCATACTAAGATAAATCAAGTGCTGGCTAGAGTAAATGACTTAAAGCATTGTTTCTTCCTCTATGTGGGGTTTTTTTCTTAGAACAATGTGTTATATCAGCAGCACTTTCCATGACAGAACATATTGCACAAGAAGGAAGTAATAGGGGGTAGCGCAAATCTAGCATGAAAATGAGCAGCTCAGAAGCATACAAAAATACCAGCTCAGTGTCCAATGCGTTTATTTGCTCCTAGAGCAGTGAGATACAGCAGTCTCCTACCTAGAATTGCGTCTCCAGCAGATTAGTATTACAAGTGTTAGTTTGAGATATCTTAGGTTGACAGAGAATCAGCACCTGATCAGCACAGGGAAAAATCAAAGCCAGAAATAGGTGTGAGAAGAAGTGCTGCTCTGAATTCTGTCAGCACTTCCTAGCACTTGCTCCTAGCACAGGCCAGCTGCCCAAGGTACAGCTGTCTGCAGTGAGGAGGCTGCGGGGCAGGAAGCCAGCTTTTGCCTTCTTGTGATATGAGAATGGTTGGGTGACTAAGCTGTAATTTAAAATATGTGTAGAAGAAAGGAATAAATGTAAAGGGCTATGAATTTACAGGAAAACAATAAGTATCCACATCAGGGATTGGGCTGAAACATTAAAATCACATCATTTATTTACCTTTCATCTTATACAGCATCTTAGTTACAAACACAGTCCCCTTTCCTCCCCCTCATGCTGTTTTGACTGTTATCCTATCTATTAATTGGAGCCATGCCCAAATTATAAAACTGGAAAAATGGAACCCTCATGCCTTGATTGATATCTGCAATTGGTGAGAGGCAAGATGCTCTCAGCAAAGCAGTATGTAGAAATGTTTATTTAATACCGGCTGCTGTAGGAGTCTCCTGTAACCTGGGATCCAGGATCTGTCTTACTGGCCCACAGTATCCAGCCCACTATTGCCCCACTGCCAGGGGATTATGCCTCTTGTAGCTGAGGAAGGGCTTGTTTTAGGCAAAAAATTCTCTTCTGTTCTGTTCTGCAAGTCTTATTCTCTATATAATGCCTAGAGGGCCCTGGCCCCATGTTCTACTATAATGCCAAAGTCATGGAGTGCAGATGACACCTACAAAGAAAGAGGTGGCTATTAAGGGAGCAATCTCCTTCTGAGCTGGATTTCATCTTCTGATCTGGAATAATGAGTATTCCTCCTTATCTGAGCTCTTGTAAGTTCGAACATTTGGTCATTATTTTATCTAACCTTTAATGGTAGATTAGGATGCAGGATATCTGTGACTTCGTTTTTTCAGTGCTGCTGCATAATTCAGAATTACAGACCAACTTATAAAAATAAAATGTGTTTCTTGGCAGAACTGTTTGCAAAACAGACACTCGACTTTATTAAGAAAGCAGCTAGCTAGTAATTGGTAATTGGCCCCCTAAACCCTTGAGCTCTGGAACTGTCCCAGGACACAGTGTTATGCTCAGCTAGAGTGCTAGAGGACAGTTGGCAATAGAGCGTGTTCAGAGGAGTTAGGGGAAGCAGGTGACCTGGTGGACCTAGTTCAGGCTCAAGGTACAGAGACTCCAAAAGTTTCTACAGATCATACACAAAAAGTTGTCTGCAGGAATACTTCTTTTTTTCCTCATTTTTCAGAGCAACATGGAGCAGCCACATATGTAATGTCAGGGATTCTGCTTGCTGCCAAACGCACCGAGGACTCCACTTGCTTAATATAAAAAGGAGAATGGTTTCTGGAAAGTTTCTGGCATTGGGACAGTTGGAGACCTTTTCCTGGAATAAGGGTAGTTTCTTCTGATGCTGAAGAGAGCCTCGGGAGTGCTTGCATCCAAGAGCCACCAGCACAGCTGGCTGTTGTGAACCTCTGGTTCTGTGACAAGTTCTTTTGGGGTTATGAGTTGTCACTGGACAAGCCAGAGAGCAGGGCTGTCTCTCATGTGAGGAAACTGGGGCTCTTTTGCAGACTGCTAAGGAAGATGGCTTCTCAGCTGTTGGAATTCTGTTTCTGTTTGGGAAAAATATGTCAAAACCAAAGTGTTTCTGTGAACCGCTTAGATTTTGATGCTTTGTTATTTCCTTGTGAAAAAATGTTTTGTTAGAAAATTCTTAGTTAATTCCACTACGCAGAAACAATTAGAAAATAAGTCATTTTCTTTCTTTGTTCCATTATTATTTTCCATTTTTTTAAAGATATTCTATTTTTGAAATTAGAAACGAATCAAACATCTGGCATCACAGGCTTTTCTTCATGTCAAGTAACTATTGTGGGACTTGGTAAGAAGGCAGTTTGTTCTGCTTGGTGAAGTTCATCCACAGTGGCCAAAGAATTTTACTTGAATCCAGAGAAAACAAACTTTTTTGTTCCATAGAGGATGTCAGAAACCTCTGCCTTAACCAGAGAGCCAAATTCAAATTCTCCTTGGCAAAAAACCCGACAGTGCTGATGGACGTGAACGTAAGGAAGTGAAATTGGCCTTTCCCATCATTTCTGAGGCTTGTGCTCTTGCGGGCCTTCAACTCAGAGAACAGATAACTCAGATCAGTAATAAAACGTGGATTTGGCTTTGCAGAGAAGTGTGTAGCTCCCTTTCATGGCTTTGAAGAGTCTTGGTCCATAGCAAAACAATCCTAAGTCTTTTGAAGTCTTTTGTAGACTGCTTGGAAGAAGCACCCTGAGCGACATGAGTTCCATGGACATTTCAGCTTTTCATATATAAGTGCCACTTAATTATAATGTTAAAATGGAATAACTTGACTGATTAATGCTCCCAGCAGCAATAAGGCAGAAAGGCAGAAAATATGATGGTTAAGCATTCAAGAAAGGAAAGTTAAGTGGGTATGACAAATTATAACAATATGCTTTGTGTTAGATGTAAATAGTATTTCATTAACTAGGAGGTCATAAAAATAGATCACCTATAGATAGAGAGAAGCAAAAGCCTTAATTACATCTAATACAACTTTTAAGTACTTAGAAGCCATTTCAGAAGAATGGGGAAAGACTTTTGAACCATATGATTATTGATTTTCTAACACTGTATTGTCTTTAGCACTTGCCCTTTCAGAGGTCATTCAAAAAAGTAAATCTATGCAAGATCCCACAAAAATAAGCAATGTAAAAGAAAAAGATACTCAGCAGAGTAGATGCACAATTAAACACTTCACAGTTAGTGTTACAAGATGGGTCAGACTCAGGACTCCGTAAAGCTATGGGGTCTAATGAAAGCAGGAGTCCAACAGACACTGCTGTGAATGGTTTCATTCGGAGGCTTCTTCCACATTATATAAAATTGCTTTCAACAAACACAGACTTTGCACCTGATCTTTCTTTTTTTCCTTCTTCTTTCCTTATTGTCTACTTGTTCATTCGTTCCTGACCATCACCTTGTACCTGGTGACAACACACCCACAGCTGAGGCTTTCAGGCTGTGTGGATCTGGATCTTGTCTTTTCTGACGAGTGCTCTTCTAGGACAGAGCTCTGGAGAAGCCTCCAGGGGCTTTGACCTGAGCCAGCTGTCTGGTGTGGTAAGTTAAAGGTGTGACAGCAACTGGTTTTCCAGGAGCAGATTCCTCTGAAGAATTTCCTTTTCGCTAGGGCAGGTATGAAAGATGATCCCTTAACAGCATTCATAAGTGGTGACAATCAGTGTCAGTGCTTTGCTATATGGTGAATAAAAAAGTAGAGGTGACATGGTCATTATCTTCCCTGGCAGCTCTGTGTCCACAATCCACTTCACCTTCTGTTATAGGTGATTCTGTGCCCGGGTTCCCTAAGAAGGGACAGAAAAGGCTCTGTCCAAGCCTTGTGTTCAAGTTGGTCGTTCAGATACTGCTCTGGGGAATGAGAGCAATGCTTGAAACCTTCCTGTAACCCAGTAGGACTTACAGCTGAAGCTTCTGCCTTCCCAGGTGATTGATTACTTCAGTCATTGCCCACTGTATGCAACAAAATTAGGCACCACCACTAGTGATTTTGCCAGTGCCCAGTAAAGTCAACAAATGTAAGAGATGCAAAGAGAGTTTAGACACCTCTTTGCGTGACTCCTGGAATGCAAGGTTTGGGTAGTCAGGCTGCGTTGCTGTAGAATATTCGTGGCAATTTGTGTTTAGGTGCTTCGGGCACTCTGTGGTGGAACAATGAGGCTCTAGGAATTTTCTAAGTATGGTATCTGCAAAAGGAAAAGAGTTCGAATAGTACTTTTGAATTTCTGTGTTGAAAATGTGCATAAGATAGAGGGTGCTGAAGACAGTGTCTGAAATAAAATTCAGATTTTTGCAGTTGCTGAATCTTACATGTCCTCAGTAACCCCCTGAAGTAATAGAACTACTTACTTATTCTGGGCAAGTAATATGTATAAAGAGGTCTCTGCAGAAATGAGCATTGAATTTTCCTTCTGCAGTTACACATAGAACATATAATTGATGTAGCTGAAATTTCTTTTTTGCTTTTATTTTCTCCATTTATTTCTTCACAGGATAGTGAAGAATAGCTAGTTTTCTTCATACTGGCATTTCTTACAGCAAGGTGAAACAGAAGAGCAAGTGAAGTCTTCTGTAAAACCACAATCTCAGAAGGACATAAAGGTAGCTATTTTTTATATTGATTAGATTTCAAGCTTTTAGTATGCATTTAATTTTACATTTTAAATTTCCTTTTTAAAGCATTATGAAAAAAATTGTAGTTTTGAAGCTCTGATGTGTGAAGTAAAAGAATAAACCCAATACTTCTGCTGTTGATCTGAGGACTGCAGAATCTGCCAAAACTTCTCATAGCAGTACCATGGGACTTCTGGAATCATCAAAGTGATTATTGTCAGAACATGCACAAATTAGCAATAAAAATCAACAACCCTGCAGCATTTTAGAGATTATTATCTCCTTTGAACCTTCCTGGATTGTGACTGATACCAGTTTAGTTTCACTAAATTAAGAGCATTTTGATGGAAAAACAATCATTGTCCCTTTAACACAACATAACGAACCATGGCAACAACAGTTTCATGGTCATTAGCCAACTTCATGTGTCTGGAGGGTGTGCCTAAACAGCGTGGCTTTCTGCCCTTAAATCACAACGTCTGGGCACAAGATGCCACACTGCCGTGGACTGCCTTGACATGCCGCCAGGAGCCTGACTGCCAGGGCCATCGTGCCTACGAAATGTGCTACTCTGCAAGTGCAGGGCTGTGATATTAGGTTAGACTTGGGTAGAAATTACTTTTTCAGTGCATCAGTACTTACAAATGAAGATTTCTAACATTACAGAATGCTTCCTTGCAGAAGATACAGAGAAAAGCTGCCCAGGCTTTTGGGACACCTCTGTGTGAATGTCTGTTCGGCACATGCCATGCCACAGGAGACCTGCATTCATGTACACACTTACTAACAAGAGGAGTAATAAACAGAAATGAACCAAGCCCGCAAAGTTTTCCTCAAACTTATCTGTGTTTGATAAGGGATTTTCCTGTTTTCAGAAAGCATGTTTTCATGTAGAAACCACACGTATCATTTAGCTGACGTCTGTGTTTGGTAGGCAGGAGTAGTACTCTCGTACTGAATACCAAAATGCACGTATCTGATCGTAATTATGTTGGAGACTTCTAGCCTGGTTTCAGAGTTGACAGAGACTGATCAACAGCCCCCAAAATTACTCAAGCAGAATATGTATGACTGACATAATAGGAGCGATAGGCAGGTGGGCACGTAAGCTCCATTTTATTGCAGAGCCCAACTGAAGCCACGTTTGTGCTTATTTTTTCAGTTGCTGTCACTACTGGACTTTGCTATGCCTAGCTTTTGTTTAGATTTCCGAAAGCTTTGAGGTTCACCACGTATCTGTGGGTGCAATCGCTTTGGTGTTAATTCCTGGGTAAGCATGGCGAGCATTTACATGTTTTATGTGTACATACATATCTCTGTTCAACAGAGATACAGAGGGCTTCTCATAGCATAATTAGGCAGGGAGCCCATGAGTATTAGGTTTTTCAAAGTAATGTAATATTTGACTAAGAATGGTTTTGCTTTATAAATAGTATCTAAATAAACTAGAATGTAAAGGATGAGCAGGAAGGTTATAGATTGTGGATGTTCACACAAACTGGGATTAAAACTTGAGCAACTTCTAAGCAGCAGATGAAAATGAGTAAGACAAAACTGAAGTCTTTTATGAAAATGAGTAAGGTGAAACTTCACTTTCATCTTTCAGACACTATCATCTGACATCACTACTGTTACCTCCGCCTTTTTTTTCTGCTGAAAGATTCATTTTGTCCCCATTGCTATGAGACTATGAAAAAACTTGCTGGGTAAAAAATGCAACAGCCATGTTTTTCCCCAGTACAATCCAGTGAATCACCTTTGATTCTTGCACATTGCTCATAATCACATTTAATGAAAATCGAGAGCATGATGGATCTTCCTCAATAATTAATGGAGAAAGTAGCTTTTGAGTCACTTGAGGAAGATTCTGTGGGGGAAATTTTCATTCTTCATCCCCCAGTATAATCCTGGGGCTCATAAATTTTCAGAGCTCTCAGTAGCCAGTAAGAAAAATATGGGACAAATAATCAGCCTTGAAATGTAAAGAATGCAAACCATTCACTGATCCACCCAGGTATTTATAACTTAAAAAATACGGAACCATTGTTTAGAACCAGCTAGAAAGAATAGTGTTACAGGCATAGGCAAGAAAGCCTGCTGTCCTCATGGTGTTTGTAAGTTGCTAGGAAAATATCACTGCTAATGCAGTCCTGTACCCATGGCAATATGAGTTTTAGAAGCTGAGCTTGCAGCTCTCAGATTCTTCTGGTTTCCATTCTGAAATGCAAATCATCCTAAGACTTCTGTCCTCACTTCAGGAGCCATGTAGCAATGAAATTAGTAGTTCTGCTGTTAGGAAAAAAGGGGCGATTGCACATTTTACAATGCTAATATTCCTGCTTAGCACATTGGGATATGAGACTCACTGTTAATGGTGATCTTAGATCCTCACTGATAGATGCCGCTGATTACTACTGGGAACTGAATGTGCTTTGAGCCACAGGTTTAGTGTCTGAGGTTACAGCCTGATGGTAATTACCTAAGTCCAGAAAGTCCTGAATTTGGAAACTCAGCAACACTTGTATTTCGTGGTAGTCAATTCATAACAGAGAAGGAAGAAAGGAAAATGAAATACCGGTTTCTCACCTAGACAAGTTTGGATTATGTATTTTCTCTTTATTCCAAACTATTACTGGTGTATTACTGGAGATGTGGTGCTTTGTTCTTAAAAAGAAATGCACGATCTGGAAGGAGAGAAAGATCTTTAAGGAATGGATAATTTCATGTTTTCATGATGATGCATCCAGTTGTGTTAGTTGTAGTGATTTATATTTAATCCTGGAATATCATGAGATTAGCTCAGTCCTTTGGAATGGTAAATGTGCCAAAAAATCAGGAAGCTACGCTTACCAGGTAGTGCTCAAAGGTAAGACTTGACTGAGATCTTTATGATACTGCAAACAGTGTCATCTTGCAAAGGTGTCTCCCTTGACAACGTATTTTAAGTAGAAAATTGTCCTTTTGAACTGTATGAACTTTATTGGCTCAGTGCAAGAGACTAGACCCTGAAGTAAGTTTCCACACTCGAACAGATGTGGCAGCCCAAGTGTCAATTTGTTACAGATGGTGTTGAACATTAAAGCTGAAGTGGACTATGCTCTGATGTGAGTTTCAGATACGTCAGAGTTCCCATTTATGTAAAGTCAGGGATGATTTGCAAGATACTGAAAGTTAGTGTTTAATTAGCTCCGAAGTGATGTTTTCACACAGATCTTCTGTCTTTCCAAATTTAACCTCGTACTATGGCGGTACTTGAGGCTTCCCCTTCTCAGAGTGAAAGCAGATGGGAAGATGGGAATATGATTAGGACTGCAGGACTTCCCCATGCTTTTTAAATGCTGTGGGATCGTTACATCCCACCTCCACAGCAAACGTGCATGACTCAGAGAAACACTGCCTTAATGTCTCAGCATGAGGAGAAGCATTTGTTGCCTTTTGGCCTTACATAAGCACTGCTCATCTTTCCTTGCAGGAGCAATTCAGATTAGAAACAGAAATACAGGCAAACTGACTTCACTGCAAGTCTTGTTTGCCTAAAAATTTCCTTGCAAAGAACCAAGCCCTGTGTATACCTCCACCACGTACAAAAGTTTTGCTAGTGTCACTCAAAACCAAGATTTTTTGACATCTTTCTTCCTGTATGTCAGCTGAACAGCACAGATAAATCCTGCAAGAGAAGCTTGTACTCACTGTCACAGATACCACACTACATCGTACTCTGCATCGCTACCTCTGTAAAACTTGCCAGATCATGCCCTTGTTAATAGGAGTACATGTGTTTGGTGTTATTTCAATGAGAAGTTGTTGTTAACTGTACTGCATAAAAAGAAGAGCCTATCCTATGGTTCCACATCAGAAATTGCAGTCTTTGCTCCTATAGAATGTCAGCAGGCCATACCACAGAGAACTTGCATAGTGCTCTATACAATCTGTCCCTACCTGCGTGAGCAGGAAAAGGTAAGAAAACAGAGTTTGTTCCTTGCAATAATATCACTGAAAAGGGCTAAGTTTAGCTCATACTGCCCTGACATGCAGCTGAATAAATCTGAGTTTATTAGCAAAACAATCCTTCAATTACAATTTTATGATAGAGCCAAAATATTCAGTAATTATATACTGTTAATACCACTAAAATGAAATTTTCCGTGCGAAATTTGGCTAGCATGGGATTCCAAAGGGTAAAATAAACTAAGGAGAAGAAAGTACAAAGTCCACTTCCAGTGGGAGGCAAAGATGAGCATGCAAAAGAAAATGACACAGAAATTTAAGCAGACTTAACAGTGTGTTTTGCTAGAAGTGAGAAGCAGGAACCATCCTCACATTGGGACACTCGGTGTGGTTTTTTTCTTTTTTTCCCCCCATATCTCTGCCAAAAATGAACACAGTAGTTGTCGTTATGGTCTTGATATGGCCCACCATCACCACAGTGCTGTAGTGGCTGGCTGAAGTGGGGCAGTTGCGCTCGTCTCCTGGAGAAGACAGGACGGCTGTGGCTGAACTGCACACCGGGAGCACTGCACACTTGTGGGTCCCAGTTCAGCTCTGCACTGGAGCAAGACCTGAGCATAGCCGAGATGTTACTCCAAACGGTCAGAGATTGTCAGAGAGTATATTTGATGAATCAGCCAAGTACATAATGCAACTACAAAGCAAAAATGCTTATATGCTTTTAAGGTATAATATACGTGCATATGTGAGAGATACATGGTATGTAGACATATACGTGTGTGTATGTTGGTTGAGAGCTGTCGAGCAAGACCTGAGCATAGCCGAGATGTTACTCCAAACGGTCAGAGATTGTCAGAGAGTATATTTGATGAATCAGCCAAGTACATAATGCAACTACAAAGCAAAAATGCTTATATGCTTTTAAGGTATAATATACGTGCATATGTGAGAGATACATGGTATGTAGACATATACGTGTGTGTATGTTGGTTGAGAGCTGTCCTGGTGGTGGCATGTCCCTCTGGTAGGGTCTCCCAGGCCAGACAGGTCTCAGCTGAAGGGTCAGACAAAGTGTGTCCATGGGCAGGATGGGCTCACTAGCCTTCGGGCAGCCATCCTAGGAGAAGGACAACTCGGACTCCAAACCCGGGCAGATGGAGCTTGTTTAGCCCTGTAAGGCATCC
>NW_010389981.1:0-18530 GCF_000710305.1 Buceros rhinoceros silvestris | reverse complement strand
GATGAACCTCAGGTGTAAAGGGTGGAGCCAGTTCCACGCACGCTGCGCCTCACCTAAAAAATCCACCATGCAGCCCCGAAGAGAATGACCAAGTATGCAAGTACGGAAGCTGTACAACAGGTTGTGTAGAAATTCTTGAAGAACACCACCTGGGCATTACAGAGGATCACGAACTGAACACGAGAGGATGCGTTGCTGCAAAAAAAGGGCAGGTCTCCCTCTGTGGTGTATAAGCAAGAACGTCGTTTGACAGGCATGCAGAGCACGGCCGTCTGCTCGGCCCCTCTTTGCAATTAGCGAAGTACTCCTCTGTTCTGGACACTGCACCCCAAGAAAGAAGTGGAACTGAGTTGGAGAGAGTTCAGAGGAGATGGCTGAGAATGATCCGAGCCTTAAAAAGATCATATCATAGTAAAACCTGAAGATTTAAGATTGTGCTGAAAAGAAAGAGGAAGGAAAATGGGCTAAGAATCTTCCTCAACGTGAAAGGAACCTGCAAAGGCAGAGGGAGCAGTGTTCAGTTCGTCCGGTGCGCAGGGCAAGGTGTGCTAGGGGGACTGAGAAAGATTAAGGCTAGATGTTAGCAGAAATGTATTTCAATGCCTTTTGTGTCCTTCTGAGCAATTGGACAACCTCATTTACCCTTAATGTAGGTGGAGTAATAGATGCAATCACCTTTTGGGTTTATTCATATTTAAATTGCAATAGTGTATAGAGTCCTCATACCCACTTCGGGGTTGCTTTGTGCAAGCGTTTATTCATATTTAAATTGCAATAGTGTATAAAGTCCTCATACCCACTTCAGGGTTGCTTTGTGCAAGTGCACGGTAAAGTGCAATGCCTGTCTCAAGTGATTTATATAATGTGAAAATATTTTATTCATCAGTATTTTTATTTAGGGAAATACGCTCTGTTCTTGACGTAGAAAGTATAAGCAAGAATGCTTCACTTTCTTTACACCATCAAGTATCTTTTTTAAATTGTTACAGTTTATCTTCCCTTCATATTTAACAGCCAGAGCCTTTTCAATCTCTGTCCATTCAGCAGTTTTCCCATGCTTTTCATTGACTTCTCCTTCTCCCACACTGAGAGAAGCCCACAGCTGAAGATAAAAACAGTGCTGAGATCACACCAGTGATGTAGACTAGAGCTTTGCAGTGCTGCACATTCTCGTCCCCAACTCCAGCAATTTACAGAAGTGCTGAACTTTAATTATTTATTTAGTATCTTAGCCTCTACCCTATTTTAGGTAAATTTTACCTCCTGTTCTTTATGTTCTAGCATTTGTTAACTACTTTGATTGTTCCTCAGCTCTACATCTTTTTAAATGATGAAACAATTTGGTTTAGCAAATCAGCATCTTTTTGTATTGTGGAAGGCTGTGGCCCCTCTTGTCATTCCCTCCAGAGGCGTGTATTTGACTAGTTTAGGCAGGTTCATATTAAACTAATTTAGTTCATTAACCATTCTGCTCTTATTTTATTTTATGCCTCTTCTCCCATATCTATTTTCCTATTTTTTTTTTTTCCACAGTCCGATCATCACTTTTCTGTTTCCTTGGGGGGATTCTTTACTGAACTGCCCCCTCCACAAAATTCAAGACTACAAGCAATTGTAGTCTCCCTGGCCGAGAATGAAATCAGGAGGAGAGCTAGCGCATGTATGCAGTTTTAGACAGGATCAGGTCCAGATGCTATGTTGAAGTTGTCATGAAAGCCTCAAGGCTGCTGCCGCTGGGTGAGGTCATGGGCTGGCAATGTTTTCCCAGAAGAGAAAATCCAGAGGTGGATGTAAAAGTGGTTCAGATGTGAAAAAGGGGTTTAAGTATCTCTGGGATGGTTTGTTCTTACAGAACTGGGAGGATAACAGCATGAGGACTTACAGCACTGCAATATTCTGCCTTAAATAATGGGAGTGATTTCACGCTTGCCATAGTAACAGCAGAACTTACCCTCTGTGTACTTTGTATTATCGCCATTTTAGCTCTTGGTATGCCTTTTAACTCTGCCCACGGCCAGGATAGATAATGAAATCAGAAAGGCTGCAGTCTGTTAAAGTAGCCCTTGATAGTGGTTGTGGCACATCCATGTGAATGGTGATTTAAAACTGATGCTTGGAAATTAAATTTTCGTTCAGAGACTGTCTTCATCAGGGAAAAACTGAAAACATGCCAAGGATACCCTGAGGGGTAAATTTACTGCTAACTGTACATTTTATCACTGAGGTTGTTTTTTACTTTTTGGAGAGTCACCACAAGCTTTAACAGGGACTTACAAACAGACTTTTCTCCTAAGTGCTTGTTAGAGCTGTTCTGAATTAACTCTTCTAAGAGATCATTATTCAGAACATGAACATCAGTAGAAATTGAGTTTTGGAGCAAATGACGGTATTAGGCTGCAGACAGCAGGAGTTTCCTAATAAATCCATTCATGCAATTGTTGCAGGTATGAATATATCACACATTTCAGTAATTTTGAATAAACTATGAGGAATCTAAGTGACTTGTACAGACTTTTTAAAATAAACCTTTCCCTTTCTAAGAAAGTATTTCAGCAGGTATTTTCTTTAAAAAAACAACCCAGCAGTTTCTTTCCCTTTCTGAGTCATGAACGCTAAAAGCAGTAATAGCATGTATTTCCATTGTACTTCTAGAAACTAGAAAACTCAGTCATTGCTTAGTGAATTCATTGAGTTTTGTGGAGGTAATGAGAAGCTAGAAGCAGGATGTCCTTGTTCTGCAAATGTCTGCAGTCGGAGGCTATGCCTAGAGCACCGCTTTCCCTCTGTTATTACTGTAGCAGGGTGGCGCTGGCTCTCGTACTGTCTCTCTAGCACTGAGCGTCTGCAGAAAACCCTCAAGCCAGTGCCTCTTGAAGCCTCCCAGAAACCTATTTGTGTATCAGTGGGCTGCACGCGGTTTGGCAGCAGAGCAAATGCCACTGTCCTTGTCCACGGCCAGGCAGAGGAAAGGCAAATGCTGCTGGAGGTGGGCACTGAGCTGGGGCATCTCCTCACCTGAATCAGTCCCTCTTGGGGCCCCAAAGTACCTACTTACTCACAACTTCATCAGGGTTACACACATAGCTTTTTGGATCTTTTCCGTCAAGTTTTTTCTTCTACTTTGAGCAAAATTTTTACTGAATAAAAGGAGAGCCACGCAAATTTCCAGCAGGTTGAGACACAGATAGAAGAGAGAGAATTAAAAGAGGCAAATATTAGTCACACGGTAAGAGGCAGTTAAGTAACAGCTTGTAAATATTTGATAGAACCGGATAAACTGGTGACAATCTATAAATGTTTGAAAATGTAAACATATGGGACGAGTGGATTTACTTAGCATGAAAAAAGAGTATGATAATAGTCATGGGCTAAAATTAAGCAAGAAAAAGTTTAAGATGAATATTGGGGAAAAGAATTGGGAATTTTCTTACTCACTAGCTGTCAAATTGTGGTTTTGAATCAGCAGTGTTCTAGAAGATGCTTGCTGTTCATTGGTCTAGGTACTTTGATCCGTTAAGTTGTGTTCAAGGCAATTAAAAGTCTTGTGAATCTTTTCTTATTATTCCCTTCCAAGTTTGCAGTCGTGTCAAGCTGGGCACTGGAATGGGCTACGGTTGAAAATGCTGAGGGAACTGGTGTGGTCAGTAGAAGAGGCACCTATGAAACATCTCTTTTAGTAAGATGTGGTTCTTAGGAAAAATTTTCGAGTACGCTACAAGTCAGTGAGGAATATTTTATTAAAAGTTATGCAAAATCTACTACATGATATATTTTAGCCAATTTAATAACTTCAGTAGGTCCTGATTTAATAAGGATTCAGCTTTAAAGTCGGGAATACCATGTAGCTTTATTGTAATGGAACAAGTAACTTTCAGAATACTAAATCTTTTCAGATTTTTTCTATGTAACATAAAAGTCATGTAGCTGAAATATTATGTAGCTTATTACTCAACTAGGCTATTAAAATTATTTGGGGCTTTTGATGGTTCCCCCCCCCGATTTTTGTCATCCCTATCAGATATATTTATTCTGTTTGCTAGAGACTGAGTCATCTGTGCAAAGTTTTACATCTGTTGTTTACAGCACATTTATATGTCACAGAATTTGCTGTCTTGGTGTCTGACTCATCATTGTGTTTCCCCAGTGTAAACAGATTTTTTGCAATGGATTTACGAAGGTATAAGGAAGGAGTAACAGCACTAGACCAAGCTCTTTGGCTATAGGGTCAAATTTTGTATGTGCATATCTGTACATGGCTAATGAGAACATACACAGAGACAATTTTTCAGAGGTTTTTTTTAATAAGCTGTGTAAATTATTGTGCCTTGAGGTCTAATCTGCAATCTAATTGACATAGACAGAAGGAAGCTTTCCTTGAGCAAGTTGTCTTATAGTCACTCAGCAGCGGCCCTTCCCTCTCTGAAGACTAGTTACCTGGTTCTTTTCAGAGGTGGGATGCACTGTGTTGGGCATGCAGACACCATAATGCCGTATCTGCCTTCCTTCAGAAACCAAACAGTAGCACAAGGGTGGGGAAGCGAATGCAGTTTTAAAAGCATGCTCTCACCTTTATTTAGCGCCATTTACAATCTCTTCCAGCTTGTGTCCCAGTGCAGGGCTCCCATGGTGAGCACATTGCCCCGTCCTCTGTAAAAAGCAGGATATTCAAACATCAATCCCTACGCCTCTTTTAAAACCACGGATGTAATGAGGTGATGCTAACACGGGGAACGCCACCCAAGGGGAAGGGCAGCCGCTGAAACTGGTCTCTAAGCCCGGACACACGAGGTGTGCTGCAGGTTTAACGTGCTGCCTCCTGTCAGGGAGGCTGGAGATGTGGAAACAGCACGGTGTAAAGACCAGAAAGATGTGAGGCTGTTGCTGTTTGCGGCCTTCTGCAGTTCATCCTTTCTGACACAGCAACAGCGTACTGAGGCTTTAGCAATGCCAGTGTACATGGAGTCAAATGTGGAGTACCTTGTCTGTGGGAAGGCAGTCAGAGGTTAGCCGTGCACTGCCACGGCGTGCCTTGTGCCAATGTGATTAATCTGTTGGATGATAGGAGTTGCAGAGGTTTTTTGTTGTATTGACTACTTTAATACAATTTCCTGATAACCATTCATTTCATGCTCACGGGACAACTGCTTAGTCATGGAATTAGTGCTGCAAGTTGTTAAAGGAAATGAGAGTCAATAACTTTTAGCATCCCTTCAAGTTTTTGCAGCTAACTGATAGACAGGCTTTGCCTCTCCTGTGCCTCAGTTTAAACATCTGCCAAATTAGGCAAAAATGCTTAAATATCTAATACAACTGCAGTGAGATTCAGGTTAATCACATACGTAATGGAATGTAATATTTGAGTTTATGAAGTATGAAAAATACAAATAAATATCAGCATTCAAGCCTCGTTAATCATCATTTTCATTAGCCTCTGCAGTTTTCAAAGTGATACTTACCATTGATTTCAGCCAAGTGGAGATTTTGCTCCAAGTGTAGGGGGACTTAGTACATTTAACCCAACGGAATAGTTTCTTTAGCTTACCCCATACAGGTTTGCAATTACAGTGAAACATTTTGTAAATTCTGTGCTTATTGCCTCACCTGGTTTGAGAGTAAGTAATGTCAGGGCACTGACAGCCATTCTTAATGACAGACTCTTAAATATCCTGCTTCATTGCTTGGGTTTTTTCTCATTTTCTGGTTTTTTGTTTGTTTTTTTTTTTCGTATAGGACACCTGAGATATATTAGGAAACTCTTCTCCAGTTTCTGTCCCTTGGTCAAGTCTATGATTTGTCCTTCTTGCTTCAGCCGACATACAAAGAATAGGGAGAGAAGATAAAGTTTTAGTGAAATGTCACGGGAGTATCACGAGACTTGTTTTCACTTGAGTTCATTCAAATTTTTGACAAAGGAGGGGGCGTGATGCTTTTTGACCATGTGAGGAATAGGAAACTGATTTCAGAGACAGCCGATGTGGCAGACTGGTCTGTATGGTTTGGCCAGCCCAGATTTTCGATGTTTCATTTTAGCTGTTGGAGTTAAGGCAGAATTTGACCATCAGTATTTACAGTTAGGGATTATTTCATTCAGAATTCATAAAGAAGAATTTTTTTTTTTGCCTGCTGAAGATTCCATTCCCTTTCCATATCAAGAAGAATTGCCAGCAAGAATATTGACATAAGTGAAAGTAAACAACTATGTATTATTATTAACCTAAACACTTTTATTGCTTTAAACATAATCTTCTATCTCACATAATATATTCCATTTCAGACACAGATTTTCCTTTTTTTATTTGCCATGATTTCTGGACTTCATCTGATACACAGGAAATAAAGTGACTCCTCCCATTTTTCTCTACATTCTAGGAATTGAAATACATGAGAATATGCTCTTTGAAAGGAATTTATCTCCAGGGACAGTATAAGTTATAGAAAGAAAGCTAATTTAATGTTTTCTTCTAGCCTTTAGTTATCATTCCATATGCTGATGAACACCTTATTGAGGTAGGCATGGTGGTTATTTAATGGAAATATTTATAAAAAATAATTTTTCTCTAGTATTTGCAGTCAAAAACATAGCAACATAGAACGCTATGCATTGGAAGGGACCTTCAAAGGTCATCTCGTCCAATCACCCCTGCAGCGAGCAGGGACATCTTCAACCAGATCAGGTTGCTCAGAGCCCTGTCCAACCTGCCCTGGAATGCTTCCAGCGATGGGGCATCTACCACCTCTCTGGGCATCCTGTGCCAGTGTTTCACCACGCACATTACACAAAATGTCTGCCTTATACCTAGTCTGAATCTACCCTTGTTTAGTTTAAAACCATCACCCCTTGTCCTGTTGCAACGGGCCTTGCTAAAAGGACTGTCCCATCCTTCTTACAGCCCCCCTTTAAGTACTGGAAGGTCACAATAAGGTCTCTCCAGAGCCTTCTCTTCTCCAGGCTGAACAACCCCAACTCTCTCAGACTAGGTGAGCTGTTCCAGCCCTCTGATCATTTTTGTGGCTCTCCTCTAGGTTGTTCCAACAGGTCCATGTCTTTCTTGTGCAGAGGACTCCAGAGCTGGACACGGTACTCTGGATAGGGTCTCACCAGAGAGGAGTAGAGCAATAAAATCACCTCCCTTGACCTCCTGGCCACACTTCTTTTGACGCAGCCCAGCATACAGTTGGCTGTGAATGTTACTGCAACTGTACGTTGCTGCCTGAGAATCTGCTCAGGTGTAGAAGCAGAACTCACACCTGCTTTCTCTAACAGCAGTATGGCTGAAAGCCCCCTCAGAAGGGCCACAACGGGCAATTCCTGAAATGCGTTGTTGTTGTTTTTCTCATTTTCAGTAGTTCGTAACTGTGAAAACCAGTGAAGAAGAAAAAGAAATACTTGACTTCTGAGTTGGTTTTGATTTGAATTTGGATTTGATTTGAATACAAAATTTATCTCTGAGAGAACCATGGAACCATGAGGATCAACTTAAACCATTAAAAGAAAACAAAAGCACAGAACGTCTGATTTATGTATCACTGAAAGTAAGTTTCAGATCCATCCGTTGTAACTGGAAGTGCGCTGAAAAATCATCAGTGAGATTGAATGGCCGTCCATTGGTTTATTCATCTGTCTTGCAAAGTATACCCATGCATTTCAATTTGTCATGGCTTCAAGCCGGTAATTTCTCACCATAGGATAAACTAATCCAACGTGTAGGTTTTTGAAAGCAGTGACAATATTTCCAGTCGTCCACATTTTGGGAAGAACCCCAAGGGGAAGTCTGTGTGTTTGAGACTCAGCCTCACTGCACGCATTGCACACTCTCTCCTTATCTGCATGTGCCATCAACAACTGTTTTTCTTTTTAAAAGAGTTGTGGTTCCTGTTTGCTGTCACCACTTCACTTTTTTCAAGGCATAACCCCACACCATCTGTGCACATTTCATTGCAAGGCTCTAATTTCTATCTGTCAAGCTAAAAGGAAGCATTTTTTCATAGCAGTTCAATATTGCTCATTGACATGCAGTGGGATTCATCCTGGAAGGCAGGAAAAAACTTTGTCAGAAAAAGAGAAGTTTTAGGCTGTGGGAATAAGACTCAAAAGCGTCCATCACCCATGGAGATCTGCTTAACTTTCTGTGAAGAGCAAATATGGTGGTTTCCTGCATCTTGTGACGTTAAATTGGCAAGACCCAGCCTGTATTAATGGAATTGTTCACCTGTTCTGCAGTGGGAGATGATAGAAATTATTTCTAAATTATTGGTGTCAACAATTTTATCTTACCCAGTGTGCTAAAACAGTGCTTCATCTGTGCATGCGCACGTGCTGTGCATCTGCTTTAAAGTGAAATCTTGTGGTGTTCTCTATGTCCTATATAAAGCTATAATCCTCTCTTGCAACGTTCCAGTTAGTTTTCATGCGCATAAATAGCAGGGAAGAGAAGCTTGAAATCTTAAGAAAGTGAGACTGTTCTTTTCTAGCAGACTATGCCTGTGTCAAATGTGAGAAGAAAAAAAATGGGGGCAGGAAAGCTGGATGTTCTTTTCAGGTAGAATCACACGTAATTAGATGTCTCAGGTTTTTCTGTGTGGTGCTAGCAGACTTCTTACTGTACCTGATTAATGATTCTAGAAAATAATTGGAGACCTGAAGAGGTGACAGGTCCTGACATGATTTAGTTCAATTTATTAAAGTTGAGCTTGGATAAAATCATCCTTCATTGGAAAAAATGGCAGTGCAATGTAAACCAGCAATGGCTATTTCACTATGGCTTCTTCACAGAATGTCGTGGTGTAGGTCCACCCAGCTGGCAACTAAACACCTCGCGGTCACTCACTCACTCCTGCCTGCCCCCAGTGAGATGGGGAGGACAAAATATAGCAAAAGGCTCAAGGGTCGAGACAAGGGTGGGGAGGGTTCACTCACCAGTTACAATCATGGGCAAAGAACAGGCTCAACTTGTGTAAACAACTTCTGTTTAATTTAAACACCACCACCATCAATTTACCGAATCGAATCACAGTAGGATAATGAGAAATACAACCAGATCTTAAAAACACCTTCCCCAAACCCCTCCCTTCTTCCCAATTTCTCTACCTCCTCCCCCACAGGGCTGCGTCCCTCACGAACTGCTCCAGCATGGATCCTTTCCACAGGGTTCAGTTCTCCCAGCGAAGGACTGCTCCAGCACGTGCTTATTTCGGAGCCTTCTTCCAGCACAGTCATCTGCTCTAGTGTGGGGTCCTCCACGGGCTGCAGGTGGACTCTGCTCCACCGTTAATTTCCATGGGCTGCAGGGGGTCTGCTCACTGTTTTACCATGGGCGGAAGGGTAACGGCTGCTCTGGCATGCCTTCCCCCCTGCTTCCTCACTGACCTCCGTGTCTGCGTAGCTGTTCCTCTCACATCCCACTCCTCTCCAAAACAAAATAATTTGCCCAGCAAATTATGTTATCACAGAGGTGCTGATGGACTCAGCCTTGGCCAGAGGTGGGTGTGACCTGGAGCCATGGGAGCTTCTAGAAGCCTCTTACAGAAGCCACCCCTATAACCCCTCCCCTGCTACCAAAACCCAGCCAGACACAAACCCAACACACAGAGCGTGCTTCTATCCTCTGGGAAATGGAAGTCTAAAATAAATTACATAAAATTAAAAAGCTGCTTGCAAATTTCAGCATCAGTTCTTGTATATCTTTGATATTGATTTCTTGCCTTAGAAACAAATGTCACAATGTGTGAATCTGAAAGCTGCACATTAATAACATTTGGCTGAATGAGAACCCAAGAGAATTTAGGCTCATTTGGGTTTGTGTTAAAAAGTGAGTGATTTGCCATATTTGAAAAAAAAGTTGATTTAGCTGAAATGCCTTCATATAAAACAGAGGTGGATTGAGTCTAATCAGGACAAGTGTGTCCTGAAGGAGCCTAGTTGTGTGATGTCCTGGTTCAGCTCCCTCCTCCTGCGCTGGTCCAACTTCCATCAGCAAAACGTAAGGAAAAATAAAACAGGCAAGCAAGGTAATACTTCATCTTAGATCTAGAAAGAGAAGGGTGACAGGAACAGAATGGAATATTAAATTAAGAAAAATCAATTCTTTAATTGTCCAGGTGGCCTTTGATATGGAAGCAGCAGTATTGCATTCCCGGCTCCCCTGTGCCGGGATCGGAGGGTGACACTAGGGCGGCAGAGGAAGGGAAACTGGAAGACAT
The DNA here is from genome assembly GCF_000710305.1 of Buceros rhinoceros silvestris. Classification (NCBI taxonomy): domain Eukaryota; kingdom Metazoa; phylum Chordata; class Aves; order Bucerotiformes; family Bucerotidae; genus Buceros; species Buceros rhinoceros. The sequence goes on along the minus strand of NW_010389981.1, from coordinate 8,330 downwards.
GGAAGAAAAAGAGCTCTATCATGGGTTTCTGGCAGTAGCATTGATGTACCTGGTACCTTGCTTTCACGGTGCTTTCTGGCTCAGGGCTACATAATCAAAGGAAGGTTACCAAAGTTAAGGCAGGGTTTTATGCATGGAATGTCCATCTTAGACTCCTAAATGCAATTATAAAGCAAGTGGAGGTGAAAGTCTTAAACTCAGGTATGCAGTAGCTGTTTCTGCTACTTTCTATATTAATGGAAAAAACTAACATCTTTATTCATTGGAGGGTTGCACAGAAGGTTACCTGCTCTTTTTCTGGGCAGCTAAACTGCTCAGATTGAAGTGGCTTGTACAAATAAATGCCTGTCAGATACTCTGCAAGTGCCTCTAGAGAAATTAAACATGAATTTCCCTGATGATTCCAATATAAAAAAAAATGGAATTGTGCCCAGCTAGAAGTGAGGAAGGTAGTAAATTGATTGTGATGGACAACTGTCCCTTTGCAGATGTCAGCTCCTCCTCATCTCTCATGAGAGAAGACAGCAGAGGAAGGTGCAGAACTGACTGCTTTGCTGAGTCTCTGCACCTCTGTGTCTCCTCCCTGTCTTCTGAGGAACAGGCACCTCTGCACTCTCATTTTAGGAATCATTAAAACTCATCTCTGCTGCCAAGAGTGACAACCTTTAGCCCACTGGTGCATTGGCTGTGATTTTTTTGCAGTTGCTGATAGACTGCTTGAGTTGCCATTTTGTCAGCATTTATACCCACCCTGAGAGCTGTTCCTGCTAGGCTGCTTTTTCTACTTCATCCCCCTGGCTTTGTGCCTCTGCCTCTGCCTACATTCTCCTATATACAGTTGCCCATAGCAACACCCTTTTGAAAAGGCCCCCAGTGCTCTCTCTCTGGTCCTGTGGAGGGGAGCTCTGCCAGTGCCAGCAGCAGCACTGGAAGAGCTTAGCTCTCTGAGCCTCCCTTGGTGAGCGGGTACCGAAGGAACCGTACCTTCAGAAAACAGCAGTTTCCAGGAGTGAGAGGACAGCAGATCCAAAACCAAAACCATTTAATGAATCTCTTACGCACTACGAGGTGGTCTGGTGGAAACACCACATCCCTAACGTGGCACATATTTCTTCAGAGGCAGGCTGCACCCTGTAGCCCTGAATCCCTTCCTCATCAAACACCCAGAACTACCTCCTCTCTCCCACTTACCTGCTTCTTTTGGGGCTGTGTAATTAGCTAAATCAAGGGATATGTCTGGTTAAAAATACTCTGACCAAAGGGTTGGTGTTTTTAATCTCTCCCCTGGATCAACGTGCAGCCACAGACAATTGCACTGGCATGACAAGAAAGCCAGTGCCAGGGTTAGATGGGCAAGAGCTGCTTCTGCTCCCATTGCCACCAAGATAAATGCTTATCAAATTTCAGCGTAAGCTGAGAAAGCTACATTTTTTTTTTGTCAATAGAGCTAATAACTTCTGTGTTTATGATCTCAGTGCTGGCATAACTGCAGCAACAGGGCTCAGATATAACTTGGTAAGTGGGACCCACTTGCCCTGGAGTCCTGCACTCAAATTTGCTATCACCTGAAAGTGTAAAGGATTTGGTAAAAGATGCCCAGTGCTGATATGGAACCAGCATCTGCCAAGTCTGTGTTCCTGGAGATCCAAGTCCCAGTCTTTTTCAGCCTTAATGTTGGGATGTCTGGACTCAGATCAAAGCTGTCTACATCAGGACATTTATGCCCATTCCAAGCTACTTCTGCACCCTCTTTCCTGCTTCCCCAACATGCCAGTTTTGTGAAACCATGGATCTGTAGCCTTTAACCATCAGATTACACAAATTCCATTTACTCAAGTAGCAAAACTTCGACGGTATTTAGCAAGACTCCACACAGTGAGGTGAGCAAGAGCTGCTGAAGTTGCTATGTTGTAACTCAGAATAGTGGTGCAGCTCTAAACTGGGCATCGAAGCTTCAGAGTCCCTGAGCCTGCCCCTCATCAATGCTAATAATGCCTTCGTTGTCTTATTTGGTGTGCATTACGCTGGATTTATCTTAATAGGAGGGAGTTTATTTCTGTCCTTATAGCTATGACTGTTCTCATGTACAACTACAAATTAAAAAAAGGAGTGTATGTGGCAAATCTCTAATAAACATGGTGAAATAGAAGTATATTATAGCTTTCAAACTGAAAGTGAATTTCTATTTGTTAGGTAAAGCATGTGTTTTAGAGGCACGTGGAATATTTTATAGTAGGTGTGTAAATCCTGGAGGAGAAGCTTATGGAAATAGTAGTGGGAACCTAGATTTTCCTTAGCAAGTGAGGTGGGTAGAAAAGCTCAAATACTCACATATACCTTCCTACTCAAAGCAGTCAACCCATGGTTTAAGTGTTTTAATTAGTTCAGCCTGCAAAATTGTTTGTACACCTGATCCAGCTCTCAGGGGATCAGTAGAGGCAGCACCGTACACTTTGCCTCACTCCAGAGTGAGCTTGCTGCAGCAAAGGCTCGTGTACGATGGTGAATTTAGAAGTTTTTACATGGTGCACTAGCATCTTACAAGCCAAAGCAGTAAAGGATGTTTCATTTTAAAGACATCTATACTCTACCGGATGGTATCATTACACTGTGGAAGACCTGATCCTTGAGCAGGCTGCTTTAGCATGTGCCTGCTCATGCAACACTGGAATAAATCTGTCATTTCCTCACACCTGCTCACATCATTAAGCATAAGACTATACTGAATTACTGCCATCACACTCCTGAAACCAGCTTAATTGAAACAAAATTAATCGGACAATGTCATAATAAAGACTCAGAATTTAATAATCTGAGTAGAACAATTACAGTAGTATAAGAAGGATAACTGTACAGCCTCCTCAAAAGGGTTGTCGTGGTTTAGACCCGGCTGGCAACTAAGCACCGCGCAGTCGCTCTATTTCTACGTGGGGAAAAATACAACAAATGACTTAAGGGTCAAGACAAGGGACAAGGGAGGGCTCAGTCACCACTTACGGTCATGGGCAAAAGACAGGATGGACTAGGGGAAACAAAATTTAATTTAAACAACAAAACCGCAATGGAATCAGCAATTAAACTAGAATAGGACAGAAAGAGAACAACAAGATCTTAAATATATCTCCTGCCCCTCTGTTCTTCCTGGGCCTGACTTTGCTACCTCTTCCCACCCTGCTCAGGGCAGACGGGGGGAACACAGGATGGAGGGTGCAGTCAATCTCAGTTCTTTCCATACTGTTCTGCTGCTTGTTCTTCTTCACGGGAAACACTCCTCACAGTTCCTTGCCGTCACATGGCTTCCTCCCCGCCACAGGAGACAGTTCTCCATGAACGTCTCCGGCTCCTGTTGGGGTCTTCTGCCAGTATCAGTTCTCCCAGCACCAACCCTCCTCAAAATCGCAGCCTCTTAGGCTCTATCACCAGCTGTATTGTGGTCCTCTCCACGTCTCTCTGCACCGTTGTGAACCCTTGCACGATTCTCCACAAGCCAACTTTCTCTCCACTGATGATCTCCAAGGATTGCAGGGCTTCAGCATGCCAAACTCACCACAGGCCAAAGGGCAATGGATGTACCGGCGTGACTCCCCAACGTTCTCCTCAGTTCCCTGGGTGACCACATGGCTGGTTACGTGTAGTTGGTCACTGCATGGTTGCTTCCCCTTCCACCCTATCCCCTCCGAAACGAATAAGCGCACCAAAACCAGAAGGCTTCCCAAAGACATTTCACCTCTTCAGTAGGTTTATTTGCAGAAGTGCTGATTGGCGCAGCCTTGGCCAGAGGCAGGGCTGAGTTTGAGCCGGGGGAGCTTCATTTGAGAGGCTTCTTGCACCCCCGCTAATGAAACCTCGCCAAATAAGGGCGGCAACCTCCCCCCCCACTACCAAAACTGCACCAAATCCTAAACTGCCACAAGGATGGACTCAGATTTTTATAATTGGATTTTTATGGGGATATATAAAAGGTGGTAGTTGGGTTTTTTCATTTGCGTTTTGTCATTTACCAAAGAGAATACTGGAGGTATCAAAGCTTTCAATACACCTGCAGTGGGCAAAGTCCCTGAAAACTGTTACCATTCCTCGTGCTGAATGGGCTGCAAAGCAGGTGATGTCTTTGCCTGAATCATCAGTGATTTCCTCAGACTCAATTGTTCCAGGGTAAAAATAGCAAAGTCTTCAAGTGAAATTGTGAAAGTTCTGTGGAAAGACCAGAGTGCAAGAACAGCACATCCTCTTCCTCACAAGTTCTAAGGCCTCGGCTGTGGCAAGAGACGTAGGTCATCTACACAGCACTGCATATTTCTGTAAATGAGTTGTGAGCAAAAACTGAAATACATGTAGTCATGTTTATTCTGCGTGGAAGGGAAATAGGTATCTTGATAACGTGGGGAGGCACTACAGTGATTCAGCTGTTTTTCAACACTCAGCACACAGCAAAATATGGCATCACTAGTTCAGCCACAGCCTTCGTTAAAGTATCAGCACCTCAGGAGCTCTAATAGCCTCAATTAAGCTGAGTGCTTTGGAATAATTGCAAACCAATTTTTGGACTACAGCTCCCGTTTGTTCTTTCACAAAGTGTTTTTGTACTGGAACAGCTAACTTGATCGTTCAGCATTTTAATGTTAGTACATATTCAAATGATATGTGATTATAACAACAGCCTGGTGTGGATTTGGGGTGTTTTATTTTGCACTTGTGGGAGGTTTGCAGTTATGGTGTCCCTATTCTGTTGAAACAGGAGTAGTATTTCTCTGTCTGTATCATTCTGCATCATAGACATTGAGAATTTTTTTAAAAAACAACATAAATGCTTAATCTTTGCCCATTCATTTAAAACTGTCTTTTGGAGAATGTGACTTTTTTCTCTACACATTAAGAAAGTTACTGTGATTTTGAAACTATTAATTGCTTCAGCTCTTGGCTGGGCAGAGAAAAAAAATAATTCTTTTTCTGTATAGTTCACAAGCCTTGTTTTCAGAAGAAAACGAGCCTTTAATGGAAGTCTGATAAACTCCCTCTTCAACTACTTCACTGACAGGCTTTTTATTTTAAAAGAGATTCCTTTATGACAGTCTCTGTTCACAGAACAGAATCCTAGAACACTTCGGGTTGGAAGGGACCTTCACAGGTCATGCAGTCCAATTCTCCTGCAGTGAGCAGGACATCTTCAACTAGGTCAGGTTTCTCAGAGCCCTGTCCAACCTGACCTGGAATGTTTCCAGGGATGGGGCATCTACCACCTCTCTGGGCATCCTGTGCCAGTGTTTCACAAACAGGTTTACAAAATGTCATCCCTACACCTAGTCTAAATCTCCCCTCTTTTAGTTTAAAACGATCACTCCTTGTCCTGTTGAAGCAGGCCTGATAAAAGGACTGTCCCATCCTTCTTATAAGCTTCCTTTAAGTACTGAAAGGCTGCAATAAAGGTAAAGGCTTCCCAGAGCCTTCTCTTCTCTAGGCTGAACAACCCCATCTCTCTCAGACTTTCTTCATAGGAGAGGCGTTCCAGCTCCCTCTGGACCTGCTCCAACAGGTCCATGTCTTTCTTGTGCTGAGGACTCCAGAGCTGGACATGGTGCTCCAGGATGGGTCTCACCAGAGCAGGGTAGAGCAGCAGGATCACCTCTCTTGACTGCTGGCCACACTTGTGTTGATGCAGCTCGGGATTTTCCTTGGGCTGCAAGCACACATTGTCAGCTCCTGTCCAGCCTTTCATCCACCAGCAGTCGCAAGGCCTTCTCTGCAGGGCTGTTCTCAATAACATCATCGCCCAACCTGTGTTGATAGTGAGGATTGGCCCGACCCAGGTACAAGACCTTGCATTGGCCTTGTTGAACCTCATGACTTTCACACGGGCCCACTTCTCCAGCCATTGCATCAATTTTTCAGCATGTGCATTATATGCTGTGTCAAAGCACTATTTCCTTTTCATGTATGGAAAGAGGTCTGGATATGGCTTCCAGGAAGCCATTATAAAGAGACAAAAAATTGCACAGGGTTCTTCTTGTGCAGAAAGGACTTGATAAATGGCTCAAACTTTCAGATTTGTTATCACACAGTTAGCCATGGCACTGGTTGCTACACTCCTGAGAAATCCTATTAATTAATTGCATGCTTTTTTTCCAAAGTAAAATGTACTGTTTAGCTGGGGAATAAGAACTGTGAATGATGAGGTTGGAAGTATTTAAACCTATTGCTGGTACGGTTACATCTTCAGAACTTCTAGAAGAGCCAGGACTTCGCCTTGCTGTTTCATGATAACTTTTTTCCAAAGGGTTTTAAAATGAAACAAGCACTTTTTTCTTTGAGTTATTTGTGCATTTCTTCTTCCCCAGTAGAATACATTAGGAACTAAGTAGGTAATACACATACACACATAGCAAAAGCTTTCTTGGCTTCACCATTTTCATAAGTAGAATCTGTAAAATATTTTTTATTCACTATATTTATCTTACTGATCAGTATTGAATGTATCGAGTAATCCATGATACATCTCTGAAAAAGGTATTTAGAAAGCAGGATGTTATGCACAGGTTGCCAACAGCTGAACTCTTTGCTTCCAGGCTTAACAGCCTCCAAAAGAAAATACAGAAAAAAATTTTTAAAAAGAAAAGCTTTCCAAAAGAAAGCTATCTTCCAAAATAATGTGAAATCGCTAGGATGACTCTTGTGATAAATTTCTCTTTATGCTTTTTAAAATGTCTTTCCTTCATTTCACTCCAATGTTTAAAATGATGGGCCTTTCTTAAGTGACTGTTCCTTAGCACAGACCCCAGGAGACAGCCCTAGGTTAGATATTTCAGACTTAAAGAAAGTGAGTATCTATGTGGCACTCCAAAGTCCGTGTAATCTCTTTAGAGCTCAGGCAGGCATTTCCCCTGGAAGCTTTTTACTCTTACATTTTTCACTCTTATGATTTCAACACAGGGCGTGTCTCCAGGAGCTCACTGAGAGGAGAGCGCGCCTCTCCTGGAGGCGCACAGGCAGAGGGCTGCGAGCAGAGGCGAGAGCCCCGCTGCAACTGCTTACCTTTCCAGCACCAGTGCAGTGTTTGCTCACAAACAAAAGCTGTTAATTCAGTTAACAAACTTGCAAAGACAAACCTCATAAAGGAAAGAGAAAGCAAATAAGTGTCTGTGGGTCTCTCAAAAGCTACTACTGGGCATTTAACCTTAAATCAAAAAACTGTTTCAGAAACAGTTTACAATTTTACTTCTGAAAGGATTAACTTCAGTTTTATGTTTGCATGTATTAATATCTCTGTTCCCAGACATCATTAAAGTATGATTTTATTTCCACACACCTGTAACTATCTGACTGGAAAGCCTGGCATCCCTTTTATTCCCTAGATGAATTCCCATCCACTGCTGTGTGGTGGAGGCTGTGCTCTGAGCTGGGGGGCTGGACTAGCCACTCTCCAGAGGCCCCTTCCAACCTCAACCCTCCTGTGACTTTGGGAGGTCCTTAGTACGTCACTTGTCTGGTCATACCAGAAAATGGCCAGCTTTGTAGTTTTCGACCACTCTTTAACATCTTGTTATAATTTCATTCAGTTCTACCCTCCTCTGCTTGCTTGTCTGGGTCTTCTTTAATGGTTCGCAATCGGGTAAGGCAGCTGATGCTGAGATTTTGGAGTGCCTGATGCACAGAGAGCAGGACTGGTCGTATTTGGATAGGTAAGAAAAGAACCAGTCCTTGCAGTACATATTGTGTTGTGGGTTTTTTTTACATTTTCAGATTGAAAATGTTTCTGTTGTCATTAAAATTTTGATTTATTTTTATTTTATGGTGTTTTTAACAGGAATGGAACTGGTGATACTGCTGGTTTTTACTGCGTTATATAAATTGCCTCCTTAGCCATGGCATTGTTTAACTATGGAAAGGACCAGTTAATTCTATCCTATTTCCTTATCGTTCCTTTAATAAATTTGTCTGCAGCATGGCATTTAGGATATTGCAGCTATTATAATTTTAAGGAAAACCAGTTAGTGTTAAACAATCTGCTGAGCCGCTGGGTGGATCTAACACTCTGCTGTAGTTTGAACTTGAGTCTCACCTGTTTGCAGCTTTCCCAAACTCTGTAAGGCACGTTGGCATCCACCCCTGAGAGAGGACTTCTGTGATGCATTGGGTTAGTGGCAGGGTCAGATGAGTCCTCTGGTCCTGATGCAGTTGTGCTTGACAGACAGACTTACTCTCCCGCACAGTGCAATCTGATTATGTTTCATTTATTTACTTTGAACAAGAGAAACACTACTGCTTTAGTATCCTTCCTTTAATCAGGGCATCAAATAGAACATTTATTATTATTATTATTATTATTATTATTA
>NW_010389980.1:65209-70654 GCF_000710305.1 Buceros rhinoceros silvestris | reverse complement strand
GGGAAGATCATGGAACAGATTCTTCTGGAAGTTGTGCTAAGGCACATGGAGGACAAAGAGGTGGCTGGACATAGCCAGCGTGACTTCACCAAGGGCAAGTCCTGCCTGGCCAGCCTAGTGGCCTTTGATGGAGTGACTACATCAGAGGACAAGGGAAGAGCTTGCGAGGATGTTGGGACAATCTTTTTAGCAGGGCCTGTTGCAACAGGACAAGGGGTGATGGTTTTAAACTGAAAGAGAGGAGATGTAGCCTAGATACAAGGAATAAATTTTTTACAATGAGGGTGGTAAAACACTGGCACAGGTTGCCCGGAGAGGTGGCAGTTGCCCCATCCCAGGAAACATTCCAAGTCAGGTTGGACAGGCCTCTGAGCAACCTGACCTAGTTGAAGATGTCCCTTCTGTCTGCAGAGAGGTTGGTCCCTTCCAATCCAAATCATTCTATGATTTTATGGCCATACAGGTGCATCCAGGATGGACTGGTTGAACTTTAACAGCTTTTCAGGGTTCTTTCCAGTCATGACTTCTATGATTCAGTGACAGACGAGACATCCACTGCTCCCACTGGAGCAATGAATTCTTAGCCCCCACCAGTATCCATAGTCAGTGTGTGCTGAATTACAGCTCCAGTTCTTGCAAACGTGGGTAAAATTGGATGGAGCGGGGGGAAGTTAAAGATTATAGGGATTCAGATTCAGGCTCCTGTCAGTACATCCTGCTACAGAGGAGTGCTGGTTTTCTACAGCAGTAACCCCTGAGTGCAAAAGGCTGCAGGGAGACAGGGTATGGGCTTTGCTGGAGAGGGAAGAAATGCCACGTCACTTTACTCTGAGCAAGCGGTCCTGCTTCAGTTCCTTTAGGTGTTACTGGTAATGAGTACTAGTCAGCATCACACTGTAAACTGAGACCAGTTTCTCAGTCTGAATTAGGTTGTACTGGATCCTAGCACTCCTGAAGAAAAACTGTTCTCTCTTTAGTGATCAAACTCCCATTAAACAGTGAACAGCCCTTTTGCTTTGTGTTTATGAAATCCTCCTCTGCCTTGAAAACTCTGCAGAGAGGAATGGCTGTTTTGCCACGAGAGGTCCTGTCTTAAAGCACTGCTATCGTTATTCTTCTGTCATGCTGTCAGGCTTTGATGACTCAGGCATTAAAAAAAACAAACAAACAACCAAAAAACCCTCTCTCCTCTTTCTGAACTAAAATAGCTTAAGAGCAAATTTTTAAAGCAAATTTTAATGCAATGAGTTAGGTCATGTTTTCTTTCTGAAAGTTCATAAAGCTTGACTCACAGCTGTTTAATAACTATTTTTTAAACAAAATTCGATACATTGAAGTCCTTTAGAGATCTTTGATAGATTAAAAAAAATGAGGTCTTGAATATTCAATAGCTTTGATAAGGGCTATGTAGTTTAGGACAGTGTTTCTCAGCTGAGTCCTTTAATGTCTCAGACAATGGTTCCTGAATGAAGTGAAAAACTTAAAAAGTTTGTGCACATTTCTGTAAATATGAGCAAGAAAACAGAACAGGGAAAATAGAGGTAATAAAATACCTATCAAGGCCGAGCCTAGATTTTATTGGCTTGTAACTGAAAATCACTGTAGATAGCAATGCTATATGAGAAAGTACATGGCTCCTCAACAACAAAAACAAGGCTGGAAAAGGTGACGTAGGGTGTGTTTGTATGCATGATATAAGCCATTCTCATACTCAGCCATGTCCAAATTATTAGCACCTCTGACTGACCTAGTGAGGTACTACCCAGAGATAAAAGCTTTGCAATCATAAGACGTCACATTAAGTATCTCCACACAATACTGCCTTGTCCAGCGGAGGTAGGTACCTACTGCACAGATCTCCTCTGTTCTCCACCTTCTCACGCAGACTTTTTGGTTGGTCTGAGAGCTTCTGCAGGACACTACTGGGCAGCATGGGTGGCAGGGTGAATTTGAGATCTGGTGCCAAGGTACAGCTGTGGTGGGCTGAGACTGGACCACAAGGTCCTTCCACATCACGTTCAGTTACATGGCTTTCACACTCTTGTTCTTTCACTTTCCTGGGCATGAGGGACAACAGTCTGGTACCTCCTAGTTCCCATTCAGTGCAAATAAATTATATATTCTATGTATTCCTTCAGGATGGAAAATTTTTCACCAGGATTACTGATCCCAATCCATGGTCAAACCTAGGTAACATGCTGGTTTCGTCCTTCCCTGCCATTGCTCAAGCCCTCCAGTCCTGTGGCTTTCCTTTCCCTGCCCTACTTATACTACTAGCCCTCCTTTCTTTACAGGGATGTGGAAAAAGGAGTCAACTTCAGAGGTCGGTTTGTGGGGCAGTACTGCACTGATCTGGCAGTGCTGGATGTGGCCAGCCTCCACCCAGGTCAATGAAGCTGCAGCAGGATGAAAACAGTGCCCCAGGGAGTGAGCTGAGAGGAGGAGACTCCTCTTTATGTTCCCACTCATGTTTTGTTGATGGGCGCACCTTCTCTCTTCCTTGGCTCTAGGCTCACGTGTTTAGCACCGTTCTGTGCGTGGCTCAGGATTACACGGTGGCTTTAGCAATCCGTAGGGGTTAGAAGTTTACTCCTTCCAAGAACTGGGATTGTGGCCACACAGCTGCAGGGCACAGCTGACTTCAGTAAGTTTAATGGCTGACAGTATTCTCTGCCTGTCAGCTTTTCCAGCCACCTGGCTCTTCATTTCTAGCATGTTAACAAAGGACTTTCCATCTTGTATGTCCTTCAGAACATTTACTCATGGTGCTAAAACCTCACAACTCATGTCTAAAGCCAGCAGGACTGCTGATCAGTTCATCCAGCTTTCAACGTATCATTTATAGTAGAGGCAGTTGAGGCACAGGAGAGCTGGTAGACTTGATGTTGCCTTCAGGAGACTTAGAGCTTGTCCCGGGTGCAGTTTCAATAGTGGCATGGCTGTCATTATTACCAGCGTCGGAGTGTTTTATTAGGAAAACTGCTTATAGTCACCCAGTGGAGCTGTGGATGTAGTTACAGTATGACTAACTACACCGTTGTTGTTAGTAGGGTAACAGCAGAGACTAGTAACCTTGAGTATCTACAACTGTGGCTTGCACTCACATGGCTGATCTGTCATCAGCCCTTGCAGGGTTGTAATCTGCACCACTGATGCCAGAGCTTCAGTGAGACCCTCAAGCACAGACATCAACATCCTCTGCAGAAGAGCCAGGACCTTCCTAACACAGAGGCAGTGGTGCTATCAGGATTTGCAAGTTGAGACGCTTGCATATACTCACACACAAAATAATTCCTTACCAACGTTGCAGGAATACCTAGAGACCATGATATGTACTGGGTTTCTGTAAGCACTGTCGTATAGGTGGCTGCCACACAGTATGGTTTACGTTTATCTGACTAAACCCCTTAATGAGAGCAATTACTAGTTTGAGGCATGCAGAGACTGGAAATTACGAGGAAGGGGGGACAAGTTTTGTGCTGCTATCGCAAAGGCACCCTGAGGAACATTAAAGTAGCTTATTCTAGTAATTATTGTAAGCATGTGAGATACTAATACTGAAACGGAGCAACATGTGGTTTCTTACAGTGATTGATGCAATCCACTTTCAAGATGGCGCTATGGGAGGAGAATGATCTGTATGTTTTTTTTTCTATCAATTTCTATCACAAGCAGAGTTGCATAGCGTAGATCAAATCTTTAAGGTCAATGGAATCTTTTGGGCTTGTTTTGGTTTTTTACAGGGTTGTGCTCTTTGGCTTTGCTGTGCAAATAAGCTTTTTGTTGCATAATCCAATTCAGTTTTTGACTTATATTTGGATGTTCTCTAATCTCATGAACAAAAGATTTCTGTGACTTTATGTAACTATTTCTATTGTAGCAAAGAGTCTTGCAACTGTGAAATATCAGTAAAATGGAAATAACCATAATAATAATTTAACTATCAAGCCGAACTGGAGATGAAATGCCAGGGCAAACTGAGACAGAGCACTAATCAAATGGAGGCATGACTATCTGTTAAAGGCTGGCTTAATAAGAACACAGTAGAAAAAAATAAAACAGTATTTCAGTCTATATGGCTAAGCGTATAGTCAGCCAACTCTATGGGCTGAAGCCAGAATTACATCAGGAGCGCTTCAGAACAAATGAAGGACCCGAAAAAAGTTACTTATACCTCAAGGGACAATAGAATATCAAGGGTATCAATTTATGCAGAAGGAAGAAAAAATATGTGCCTGCCTATAATCAGTCAGTTCACCTTTAAACCTGAAACTCTTTGAGCTTTAATAGGATGATATTAAAGACAAAGGCAGCATTCTGCCATCTTAGACGTTCAGTCTTGTGTCTTTGTCCAGTGGTCAGCAGCATCTCTTGCATGTGAATATGCAGCAGCATTTTCAACTGCCCTGAGCTGCCTTTTATCATTTTGGTGAGTGGTCTGTGATGTTCTGCTGAAATGTGTCCTGGTTCTGATTGCTCACAGATCTTTTCCAACAGTCCAGGCATTGCTGGCTATAACACCTGACCTGTGCCTGTTAAGAGTTCCACAGAGTGGAATCGTAGAATCACAGAATGTTTTAGGTTGGAAGGGACCTTTAAGAGTCACGTAGTTCAACCGCCCTGCAGTGAGCAGGGACATCTTTGTTGCTCAGAGCCTTACATAAACTTAAATCTAAAGATGCTGGCTGGGTTCTTATATAGCTCAGTGCTTAAACGTGGTTTTATGAACTGGTGTGCATACATACACATGCTTCAGTCATACTGAATCAATGAGTGAAATAAAATGGTTGCTGGGCTTAAACATGGATCTTACAGTGGACTGAAGCACATTTTTCTGAAGCAAAACCTTGGTGTTGTGCGTTCTCCCGTAAAATTATAGAGGGGGTTAATTATAACTGCTTGGCTTTTTTCTGAACTAAATTGTTTTAAAAAGTGACTGAGCCTTGTGGCCACTGACAAGTACAATCTGTGCTGCTAGTAGTTCTGTTTTCTTTAAGTTTGTTTTTCTAAAGCTTCTGGGAGCAGTTTTATGTTCAGTTTGATTTAAATTACTGTCAGACCAATATTTTACATGTACCTTGCCTCTGTGAAAAAGGCTGTACAACATGCTGGCTGAGGGGAAATCACAGATTTATAGATTTTAGAGCAAAGGGAGAACACGATGTTCATCTAAACTGCAGCCCTGTCCTGTCTGTAGGTTCTTTTGTTTAACTCAGCAGCTTGAGGTTGACCGAGAGTGGTTTTTTTAGAATGACATCCAGGCTTGATTTAAAGATTCTAAGTGCTGCAGAATTTGTCACAGTCATTGGGAGTTTGTTCCAATGGTCAATTACGCTTTCTCTGAAAAATACCCTTTCTCTGAAAAATTTGTACCTTATTGTTTTGGACTTCTTGTTAACTTCTGTCTTTTGAAGACTGGATCTTGCCACTTGACTTCTTCAGCAG
>NW_010389980.1:59632-65128 GCF_000710305.1 Buceros rhinoceros silvestris | reverse complement strand
CAGGACTGGGGAGCCTTTTATTATCCCATGGAGATTGCTTGTGATTCTTCTTTTATATTTTCCTGGTGTCAGAGAAATTTCTTTATACTCACAAACCCATTTAGGCAGACATCTTTTACAACCCAGTATTCCCATGCTGTGGTTCTGACATATTAAAATTATGCCATCTTAGAAAAGAGTCAATATGACTTGGTGGTTTTTATTTCAATTACTAGCCACTGGTTTATGATTAAATATAATTCATGACTAGGATATAGTGGGAAAGAAAGGGTATTCGGTTTATGCTGTAAAAATCATGGTTGCTCCAGTGTTCTCCAAAATGTCATTTTCAGTATTTCCTTGAATGTGTAAAACATGCTTTGCAAACAGCTTGAGTTCTCTGTTACTTCTTTTTCCATGAACAATTCCCATGGAGTCATACAACCAGATGGTTTCAGAAAGGTCCATGCCCTTACCCCTAGGTAAGATCAATAATTACTGTCAGCCTGTATGGTCTTCCTTTCACTCTTCTCTACTGAGAAGTTGAAATGCCATCAACATAGTATTTCCACAGAAAATGAAAACTATAAAAATAAGGCTTTTCAAAATGCTGGAGCAGTAGCCTGTGTCCTTTCTCACATGGTTCCTTTAGAAACCAAGTAAGATCAATGGGATTCAGTTTTGGTAAAGCCTGCCTCGTTGCACTTGTCTCACTGCTTTATAAATAATTATTGTTCCTGTTTTCTCCTTAGGGCTCTTCCTGCAATGATGCAGTGGGTCCGAACTCAGAAACCTGGAGAAAGTGGTGTGAATATTATCACTGCAGATTTTGTAGAACTTGGTGACTTTATCAGCACAGTCATAAAGCTCAACTATGCCCTGGATGAAGGTGAAGATGACACTACCTGATAATACTATAATACATGTGTTGTTGCGTCATTTGGAATTAAAAAAAAGGGGAAAAAAAAAGATTGCATTTTAAAAGAGTTATCTTGTAAAACACTAATCTTCCTATAACACGCTGAGGTGTTTAGGGCTTTAGAGGGTGGGTGTAAGGGAAATGTTTTAATCAATTATGATCATTTTTTACATTTGTGTTTCATGTGAAGAGCAACACTAAACACGTTTACAGTGTTCAATTAAAAAGGCCATTTACATGTTTTCCATGAGGTACTAAGTGCGATTCATGTGTCTTCTATGGTTATGAACAGTGCCAAGAAATTTGCAACTTTTGGAGCAATGGGAAGTATATTGTCCTCTGCCTGCCCACAGCAGGATTCCCGACAGTGTGAGCATTACACCGGGAGACTGAGGACAGTATATCTGGCCCAAAAAATATTACGCTATCTATTAGGTGGTTTAACTGATCATATTTATCAGTGAGCTACAGATTTAAATGCCTTTGTGAAGTAAATCCAAAGTCATGCCTCTTAACACACGCATAATCAGTGGATAGTAAACATGATGTATCACATAGCTTGCATAGAGCACAGACTAAATCCTGCTTGCTTTTCATTCTCAAAATGGGGTTTTCCAAAATCTCTGCCCCAGATCCAGTCAGCAGACGTGTGATGCTGGCCTAACTCTGTACTTGGGACCTGTTTTCCCTGGTTCTAGCAGAACAAAGTTAGGCTACCTTGGAGCACTGCTTCTGCCCAGAATTAATCTGTAAGAACCTAATCCAATGTCCACAGAATTTAATAGGAAAATTTCACATGTTTGTCATGGATTGGGCGTAGGATCAGTAAATTCTATGTACTCTAAGGTGGGAAGGATTTTGTCCCATAGCAGAAGCCTGCTTTCTACAGAACTAAAACTGCACTTTAAAAAAATAGGTGCAGTCTAAGCTTCTCTCTAAGGCAGCTTCGAACTCAACACTTCTCTGTCAATTACAAAAAAATCAGTGCCAGTTTCACTGGTGAAAAATCACTGCACTAAAGAGTGTAGTAGTCCAATTTCTAGTTAATAACAGTATTTGTAGTCCTCAAATTGTTTGTGGGATATAATACTGTGTTAACACGAGGCTGGAAGTCTACTGAATGGCACTGTTTTAGTAGCTGAATCGCTGATCATCCTACCTTTAATGAAACATCTAAAACTCAAATATGTGGAAAACTGAGTGATTAAATGAGAGCATTGCCACTGTATGATACCTAACTGGATACAATCCAATTAATCATATCTCTGGACACATCAATGTGCAGGCACGCAACTTCGGAAAGCAAAACTTTTCATTTGTGCAAAACAATAGATGCTGCAATTTCTTAAAAGGAAAATGCTCTTTGAAATATTGCTGGGCCTTATGGGATAAGACTAAGCTTCTGTTTCTGTTGATATTGGTAGAACTTTTGATTGAGCAAGAAAAGAGAATGGCATCACATGTCCCTTTGCTATTTTCTGTCGATGATAAGGACTATCATTACCAGTTTAGAAAAAGAAAAAATGCTTTCATTGAATAGGTGGGTTACAGTGGGGTTGTAGGGTTTTTGTCGCTGTTCTTAGCTTAGGAAGAAGTGGAATAAAATGAACACTTGCTGCTATTTTGTACTCAGAGGGTGCCTTGAAGAAGTGTGCAGGTGTGGTAACAATAAAAAAAACATTTAAATGTGTGCGTAGTATAACGACACATTTAAATGTATGCGTATGACACAAAGACATCCATGCACACTTGCGTAATGATATTTGGGTTTCTGGTCAGGAGTATTTTAAATTTGGTTGAAATAAATGTGCAGCTTGTTATGCAGTTATGATGCCTCCTTCAGTAGCAGGTTTTTTCTATATAGGTTAGAATTGTAAGATTCATCCCACTGAAATATGTGATCTAAGCCAGTTAGGTTTTTTACAGCATTAAAACTTTAGCCAAACTGTCTCAAAAATTTACCAAGTCACAGCCCACCTTTGCATTCAACAACAGGTAGGACTCTAGTGCATTCACCCACAACTGAGATATGGGGTCGGCTGATGCACTTTTTTTCCAGTTTCCACAGGCTCTCCAAACAAAATTCATTTAACAGACACAAAAATGAAATGTGAACATATTTTTTTTAACCCGCCTTAGGGGGGTGTCCCACATAGAAACATGAAAATATTTGCATATTGGTGATGTGATGTGAAATGCTAATTTTTCCATTTAGCTGTCTTAGTTTCCAGACCCTTCTTGTCATCATTCAGCTGTTTAAGTATAGTCACAAGAGTTAACCTATCCTTTTAATACAGTAAAGTAATCTGAATCCTCGGATGGAGCAAAAACTAGGTTTCTTTTTTTGGATTCTGATTGAAATTCTGTTGAATCTGAGAGTATCAACAACACCAAGCTCCTCCTGAGACCCTCCCCTGCTCAAACATGCACCAGACACACTGAGCTTTGCGCTTACACAGAGGTGTACTCAAAGCAAATGTTCTGCCGTATTTAAGAAAAATGTGTGTGTGTGCCTGTATATATGAATCAATATTGAGCTATCTTGAGCTTGTTAGCAATGTTATAAAATGTTTGCTTAGTGTTGGTTTTATTCTACTTCTCATTTGGGTGCTGGAAAATAAAAGCAAAAAAAAAAAAATCCTCTGACAAGAAGGATAATAAACAATTCATACAGTTTCTCCACTAATGGGGAAAAAAAATCTTAGTAAAATGTTACATTTCGGTCAGAAAAAATTGCATTCTCATTTAGCTGCTGATCTTCTTTCTGTTGGAGAAGCACAGCACTTTATTTTAGGGACAGGTAAACAAATTTGCCTTAATTACTAAAAGAAAAAGGTGGGGGGGGGGCATACTATCCACACTTCTCTGGCATTTTCATCTGCGAGGCCCCAAAACTGTAAGTTCTGAGAGGGATGCACTCCCTGGTGATACTGTTTTGGAGATCTTGCTGGTAAAGAGCAGGCCAGAAGGGACTATGCAGCACAACTGGACCATTCATGAGCCCAGTTTTGCCACCCATATGCAGCTAAAACTCGCTTTGATTTCAACCAGAAATGTGCTTGCAGAGTTGGGTCAGATGAGTCGTCCTGACCCGATT
Source organism: Buceros rhinoceros silvestris (assembly GCF_000710305.1). Lineage (NCBI taxonomy): Eukaryota > Metazoa > Chordata > Aves > Bucerotiformes > Bucerotidae > Buceros > Buceros rhinoceros. The sequence continues at coordinate 61,133 of NW_010389980.1, read as the reverse complement.
TGTTTGGGAGATTTCTACACGTGTATTATGAGGAATCTTGCATGGGAAATAAGATGACTATAATCAGCCCATCAGAGGAAAAATACCTGTCTACAATATTGATCTTCATAAGCATCTATTTACTCAAACTATCATGTCATTCTCTGCCAAAATAGTATTTTCTTTCTGTGCTCATTTTCCCCATCGCTATGTTCATTGTGTTCACATCAAGTAGTGGTTTTTTCTGATGTTTTCACATGATTAGTCGATCCTTTCTCTTCAGTCATCCTTGAAAAATTGTGACTGCGCTGCACAACACGTGCAGTGTCTCAGCTGGTGTAAACATACCTGACTCCATTTTTCAGTTTACACAGGCTGAGATGTCTTTGTTCAGTACTGAAACAACCTGCAGTGATTTGGGTCAAATAGCAGCTAGTCTGGGGGTCTGATTCCTGCCTTGTGTGGAGAGGGGTAAGATCAGAATCGGACCACAGGAGCCTAGTTTTAAAGTCAGTGGGTTATTTGCATTCCTTTGCTGTTGCTTATATTAATTGTTTTGTAGCTCCTGCTATTTCAAGCCATTCTTTTAAACATACGCATGTGTGTATATATGCACATACGTGTGTGAGAGGGCATGTATTATCTTGTATGCTGGGCTAAGTCTTACTGTCATACTGATGCAAATCTAGACCACTTCTGCTAACTTCAGAGTAATTACTAAACCTTTATCTGGGGATGAGAGGGAGCAGATAGTGTGTAGTAAGTGTATGCTGTGCTGCGAAGGAAATTTAGATTTGTGGAGCTTATATCCACAATATTGAAAAAGGGGAGTGCCCTGAAAACACAGCTCCAGTGCTGTTTATCCTGAATATAGTATATGGAGCACTAGCTATTAGCAACTGAGTAGACTACTTGGGGATTTCAAGAGTTCAGGTAACACTATTTTAAACTTGTAAACTCTTTTTCAGTGAAGTAAAAGCTACTGGTGTATACGATGTACTCGCCATATCTCAGTGGTAGCTTCTGTGTTACATACAGTCAATGTTGTTCTGAATTGTGTAAGTTTATCCAGTGATGAGGTTAAAATATGCTGTGTAGTTTGTGCAATGTATTGATTATGAGTATGTTGGAGTTCAGTGATCTATTTAGTTTTTACTGTGCTGCTCTTTTGTAAATGTGTGTGTGTATTGGATTGTCTACAATGTCCGAGGAAATAATAATGAATCCTAAAGGAAAAGGGCAGTTATGTAACCTGCCTTAATGCATTTGCATAATATTTTTAAAATCCTGTAATTATCAGTTCCAATTTCAAGCATTACTGGGGATTGTTCACAGGAACTGACTTCCTCACTTTTCAGCATTAAGGAGATAAACTTGAAGCTACTTGGAGCTTACTCAAATATTGGTACATAAAGAATAGAATATTTGCCTGATCAACTATCTTGATTGTACAAGGTAGCAAAGACATGGCTTCTGATTTGATACAGATCAAATCACTTCTGTGCACACACAGCTCCTACTG
>NW_010389980.1:53121-59529 GCF_000710305.1 Buceros rhinoceros silvestris | reverse complement strand
GCAGGAATTGTGATCATGTAACTGAATGGCCTAAAACTCTTCTTCTAAGACAAAATCATGGTAGGAGGATGGTGATACCCTGGCTTTGGGGAAGTGCCTGGATGCTATGCAATACTGCTCATGTTCTGTGCTGGACCGTAGCTGTAAATTCACAGGAAAAGCTTTGAACTCTGCTACAGTCTAGGATGGACTGTAAAAATCTTTATGTAAAAATGATGAATGTCAGAGGCTGAGCAGCCTGGCCTGGCCCGCCCATGTACAGCATTCTGCTTTCACAAACCATGGCAGCTTTAATTAAAAAAGCTATAATAATTTACCAGGGGCTTGCAGTACCTAGTGTTCTGCTTAGTAATCTCTATGTTGCCCACAGGTATGACCCCTCTACAATTCCCACAGTGAGGTCTAGCTCTCGCTTCATGGTTTCTGTCTGAGATGCCTCTGCCAGATGCCAAGCAGAATTCTGAGAGATGTACTGAGGACAGAGAGGGTCCACCTTGTTCCTGGTTGGGCAGGAGTAGGCAGAGGAAGCCTGCCCTACAGTATGTTTGGTGCGAGGTCAGCTTCAGCCTGACCCACCTAAACAGAGGTCTGATTTCTGACCCCCTTCTGTTATCTTTGTCTGGGTAAAATGCAGCATCTTCCCACTCTTCCTTGCCTCTGCTCAGTGCTCCTTATCTCACCTTCTGCATACCCATCCCTTTAACTGCCAGCTGTGAGCAACCCTGCTCAGAGCATTACAGGTTTGTCATCCTCAGTACACCATAGCAATCCACAAATTCTTACAAGGTGTTAAGTACAGAGCTAAAAGATGGCGGTGTCCCATATGTAATATTCCAGGATGATTTCTTTCTGCACTCCAAGTTATGTACACTTCTCCGCTTAGATGGGCCTGACCTCAGCTGATAAGAATTCAGTTACAAACTTCCTCCCTCCAAATTAAAATACAGATTGGATTATATGCCAATAAATGTCTGCTAGGATGGAGGTGCACTTAGGCTTTTGTTTTCTGGAGTGAGATGACACATACTAGTCTCTTCCCTCAACTATGGGTCCTACAAAAGTCAGTTTGATTGTGAAACATTCCTAGGTTTTGCTGCGAAGCTGGGTTCCTTAAAGCAGAATCATGGGTTTATGTGTAATTATTACTATTGAAAATAAAAACACATGGTTAAAAATAAAATTTTAAAAATAAAAAGAAGAAATAACTGGGCTTGCCAGGACATTTGTTAAATTTTTGACTGACTCAGTCATCAGTAGCTCTAGGATCATGTAGGTGATGATTAGGATGTTATTTCCACACTGCCTCCTGACACTGTTCAGGGTCTCTGTACAGAAGCCTTATTATTCCCAGTGAGCATTAATGCATTTGAATGACTTTTCTCTGTTTTGCTGGAAGGACAACTGTGTAAACACTGAGGACATGGAGCTCCCTGTGTGTTGTGCCCAGAAAGGTTCACAGAGCTGCACCTTCTCTTTTTAGGATCTATTCAATGGTACTTTAATAAATGTTGTGTTAAAAATGCCTACAGTTCTATATAGCAAATGTGAATTTTTATGACAAGAATGTGCATTATTTAATGTAAAAAAAAAATATATAAAATCCAGTTTCTTTGTATCCAGTGAAACATCTAATAAAGCTCTGGTACCTGTGTTCTTGGTTTATGGCTTCATTGCTGCATTCAAGGCTTTACATGTAGGAGACTTCTTAAACACAGTTTTGCAATACGGGGTGGATTTGCATGTTAGAACCAGGCTGTGCTATTATGTTAGGGGCGTGCATGGACTGCTCCATGAGGGCACTGCAGCAGGAGTACCATTTCTGTCTGGTTGCTGTGGGAAACTTGAACACTACAGGACACTGCAATGTGTTTGCGCTGCCAGGGACACAGCAGGATCTCATCTACCTCTTTCCTTGGCAGGGTTCTCCAGCCCCGATTTGCCTCAAGCACCAAGCATATAACTCAGCTCTGTAGCCTGTATGGCCCCATGCTGCTGCTCTTGCCATTGCCTTCTTGTAAGAGAGAGGGAGATGGAAAGCAGGGCCTAGACCTCTGCAGTGTTAGTCTGTCCCATTGCTCCCCAGGCCCTCTCAGCATTGCTGCTTGCAGCTCACACGGGCATGATGAGGAGTGGCCACCACTGATGCAAACTCACCCTGCCTGCAAGTGCTGGTGGAGCAGAGTAGTTGCTGCCTCAAGCCTGGCTCCAGGACATGCCAACCAGCAGGTAAGTTACCTCCATCACCTACCTGGTGCATTCTGTGAAGTTCGGGGACTGCTCCTCAGAAGGGGACACAGGCAAAGCCCCACCAAGAGCTCTCTGCACCTAGTGGCACAGCCAGGAAGGCTGGACTTTGCAGTCCTGAGAAGATGATGTATGGGATGTTAGAAGATAAAGCCTTTCTGCATGGCAACAGCTTAAGGCTGGTATTAATTTTACTTCCTAGCAAGGCCAGAAGTGTTGTTTTCCAGGACAGACCTCTTTTGCTCCCACCGAGTCAGAGGCAAAGCCAGCCCAAGCACTCTCCTCCCACACTCCTCAAGCCCTTACTTGGCCCAGTTTCAAGCTAAGGTGCAGGCTGCCAGGATTGCAGAAAAAAATGCCATAAAAGATGAGCAATGCCAAAGAGGCCTCTCTGTCAGTGCATCCCTGCAGAAAACCATGAATTAAACATGCCTGCTGCTGAAAGTGTTTCCCCTCCTCTTTCTGTCCCACAGGTACTGTCTTACCAATGGGAGCATATGGGTTGCTCAGTACAGAGAATGAATTTTCCTCCTTGCAAAAGTGGTTCTCTTCTCTCTCTCTTCTTTTCTCCTAAATGATTACAATAAAAGATTGAGTAGGCCAACTTTATCCTGTGGTTGCAATACCTACTTTATTCCGGTTGCTTCTGTCTTAACTGTTAATACTGTAGCCTGTTCTTACGTGAGAACACAACCAGCTGAGATGCTGATGCCTTTAAGAAAGAATGTGTGACACTGGGCAAAACAGGTATTGAGTAAATGGTAAATCACTGGAGTTGAGGAGGGGAAAAAAAATAGAAAGAAAAATGTTCTACTCTTACATGTTTTTAATTTGGTAAGAGAGTTAAATGCAACTATTCTCTCAAAAGGACAATTTTAAATAGATTTTATGGAAATAAGGATTTGTAGGCATAGGCGCAGCGTAAGTGATAAATAGGACTGTCACATTTTGCACCCAGTTTTTGCTCCTCAGTGCCCTAGCTGCAGTTTCTGGAAATTTTAATTTTTTTTTTTTCCTCCCAGCAACTGTGAAATTTCTGAGGAAAAAATAATTGCATTGTAAATGCATTGACTGAAATCAAAGTAACTTAAATAACCAGTATTAACCAGTGTAAAACTTCATGTACAAAACAGTGACTTAGATAACTAATTTTAGTTATGCTTTCACTTTTTTCATCATAGTTTTTTGTTGTCTAAAACCAGGTTAATCCTTACAGATAATGACCAAGACCTGATTTAGCAACTTAGTGGAATAGCACACTAGACTCGGTATGTCTTTGTGAAACAGGAGGGTAAGCCATACACATGGCTAAACAAGTATCTGTTTTAACATACATTCATGTAGATTGTTATTTCATCTTTGATTTTGTGAGGAAACAGCAAAAGACATTTCTTACATATGAAAAGTTTTTTCTTTTTTTTCATGCTGTCTCTTGAGGATGATTAGAGGAAATGAAAACGTATCAAATCAGCACTATTGCTAATAAAAGAAATACTGTAAATAAAATGGAGCTAAATATGCTGGATTCAAAAGAAAGGCTATATGAACACTGAAATCTAGGGGAAGTCATTTATTAAATTAAAGAATTTGATATAGAGTTAAGGATTTTAGTAGAATGTTTTTCTTCTGTAAGTATCAAATTTTCCTATTTTTTTAGAACCAAAACGCCCCACAAACATGCATATATTTTTTTGTTCATAGATGAGCAGAAAGGGAAGTCTTCCTGCCTTTTAATTAAATATTTTTCAGCTTCAGAAAAGCTAATTATTGGATTAAACTGAAGAGAGGAAAGCCTATTGATTTCTGCTGCAGAGATCCCACATATGAAAAAAAGTTGATCACTTCAGGAAGCGTCAGTCATCGGTGCTTGGAGCTGGGGACTTTTTACATTTGCCTGTGTTTTAGTGTGAACAGAGTGGAAATTGTTTTCCAGTACTAAATCGTATACGTAAGCTTTAATTTGAACTAGCATCATTCAACAAAGCTTCCGTCTCTCCTTGAAAATGGTGGGAGTGATACCCGATTTTCATATAGTCGTTAACAGAGAGCAAACCCACCCTGAAATGAGGGCAGCTGGAGTATCACCTGGAGTGCTTGGGAGACAGGGTGAATTTGGCTCTTGTGCTGGTGGAGAGGAGGGGTGGCACGAACCACAGAAGGAGCTGATCAGCTCCAGTTTGGAAGGGACCCAAACACAGGGTTGAATTTCATAGTGTGGCTCTGAACTGAATGTCCTGAGGGGCTGTGGTGGGGAAAGTCAATGAGAAAGTGGGAAAAATCTAAGTACAGAAAAGCTTTTTTGCCCTGGCAGGGGAATTATTGCCTCAGGAGGCATCACACAGGAAGAGACTGGGTTTGCTGCTTCATAAAGTGTAACAGTAAATGCTCCAGGTGCTTTTTTTCCGGTGGGAGTCACAGATGTAAATAACCTGCCTGGTTGATCACACAGATTTAGCCCAGTCAATGTGGCCTGAAAGACGTACCCAAGCATCTTCACCTTCAAATAAGCATATTTGAGCCAGACCTATCTAAGAAACCACAAAAACATTAAGACTGAACGATTTGCTGCAGGCAGATAGGAGGTCATAGGGCTTTGCGTAAGCCATTGCTCCCTCACAGCATCCAGATTAGAAGGAAGAGCTTTAAAAAATTCCTATGTGCAATTTACATGATGCATGCGGTCCTTGCTTATTAATGATCTACACAGACATGCACAGGTGAGGAAGCATCATCCTCATTAGCGGAACTATTGTCTGATCAAACGGCTTCAATTCCCCAAGTAGCCATCATATTTCTGAAACTCATAATGATCTTAAAGCTTGTACAATTTGCAAGGAAGAATTGGAGGGCATGAGCTGGAGTGTATTTTAGGTATCTTGGGTACCACATGGATGAAACAGTCAGAATAGATCTTACCTTGGAGTCCAAAAGCCTATTATTAGCCAATTGTCTAAGTCCTCTGGCTTTGCTTTTTCACTAACTCAGAAAAAAATGTAAAACCTATTGCTCAGCTTGCTTTGAGATCCAGGAGGATGGTGCATTATGTTACTGGATGATAGCTGAATGCATTGTTTACTGACCTGAGCTTCCAAACCCTGCCTGCCCCGGTGCAGGTCTACCCTTCTACCCTGTAAAGAAGACACTGTGGGTGAGAGTGCTGAAGCCAGCCAGGGTTCAGCACTTTCATCTTCCTCTAGTGCTGTGCTTGTCAACATGGCAGTCATCTGACCAGAGTCAATGAAGATCTTGCAAATGGTTTCTTCATAGGAAATCACCATTTATTTCCCTGCAGTAATAGGAAGATTTGCCCATACTCATTAAAACACTTGACCCAAAATCTCCTTTTCAGCTGTAACATGTATCTGCTACCCTATAAAATTCACCTCTGCTCTTCCTGTAATTACAGCACTGAAAAATAGAAAGCATGAGAAGTTGTCAGATATAAAGCATACTGGATGTACTTCCACATGCTGTCATGATTTGAGCTCAACCACCCAGCAACAAAGCCACAAGAAAGCCACCTATACACAGCCACTCACTCACTCCTACTCTGTCTCTGGTGGGATGGGGAGGAGAAAATACAACAGGAAGCTCGAAGGTCAAGACAAAGGATGGGGAGGGCTCACAGGTCACAGGCAAAAGACAGACTCAACTTGGAGCAACAAAATCAATCTAATTTAAACAACAAAACCAACCACCAATTTACTAATTGAATCAGAGCAGGACAGTGGTAAATACAACCAGATCTTAAAAACCACCTTCCCCTCCCTTCTTCCCTGACTCAGCTCTGCTACCTCCTCCTGCCCAAATGGCAGGGAAGGAGGGTTGCGGTCAGTTCCATTCTGTTCCGTGTTGCTTCTGTCTATGCTTCCTCCTTAGGGGGAAGTTCCTCACAGTACTCCCCTGCTACGTTGTGGTGTCCCTCCTACAGGGGACTGTCCTTCACGAACTTCTCCAACCAGCATGGGTCCCTTCCATGGGCTGTGGTCCTCCTAGTGATGAACTGCTCCAACATGGGCTTCCTTCAGTCATGGCCTTCTTCAAGATCAGCAACCCACCCCAGCATGGGGTCCTCCACAGGCTGCAGATGGAATTCTACTCCACTGTTGATCTAAGTGCTGCAGGATCTCAGCCTGCCAACTCAGCACAGGCCAAAGGGGAGTG
>NW_010389980.1:0-52893 GCF_000710305.1 Buceros rhinoceros silvestris | reverse complement strand
AATGGGAAGAACAAAGGAGCTCGGTTGACCCCGCTCCTTCCTCACTGACCTCAGTGTCTCCATGGCTGTCTCTCTCCCCAGTCCCACTCCTCTTCCAAACAAAATAATACCAAAACCAGCAGAAGACCCCACCCAACAGGTTTTTCCCGTCTTAAATATGTTTATAGCAGAGGCACCATTTGGCTCAGCCTTGGCCAGAAGCAGGTCCAGCTTGGAGCTGCGGTAGCTTCTCGAAGCTTCTTAGTGGAGCCCACAGCAGTAGCCCCCTCCACCACTATGAAAACCCCACCAGATACAAACCCAACAGACATGCTCAAGCCTTGGAGCTCATATAGAGTTACTGCAGGCTCCCAAGGTGTCCAATGCGGTTAAATAATCCCATTGGCACTGGATTGTTTCAAGAGTAAGTGTCTGGGTTTATATCTTAACTGAAATTAGACACGTGATTAGCAGTGAATACAGAGAGTAGCCTATTCCCTGGGCTATTGAGAAACATGTATTTGCCATCTATCTACCTTTTGATCCTCTAATGATGGTTAACATCAGCTCTGAAACAAATTGTAAAAAATGGAGCAATGGAATTCATTTGCTTTGGTGGTCAGAACAGAAAATCATAACAGGGATCATGAAATGGGAATAGGAGGAAACCAGAGCACATCATTATGTGTTCATCTAAGGTGCATCTGCATCTCAGGTACTCAGCACAGTTTGGTTAGCCAGTCTTAGGGAGCATGTGATAGATCTGAAAAAGACTCAGAGACCGGCAACAAGGATGAGCCAAGTTGTGGCTGACTTCCGTCTTAGGAAAGACTAGGTCAGGACTCTTCAAACTGAAGAAGAAGCTGAAACAAGGAGGTATAATAGATGGCTGTGAAACCATGAGTGTCATGAAAAGGATGGAATGCAATTGGTGGCCCACAAGTGGCAGACGGCATCACTTGAGTCTTTCTGGAGACATCTTCAGAGGAAACAAAAGGAGAGGGTTTTACCTGCTGTGTAGTTACAACGGGGACCTTCTTGCTGTGGATGCTGGGGTAGATATTGAATGTGTTCATCAGCCCAAAGGGAAATGAGACAAGTTCATGAAAAATAGTTTTCTAAATAGGTTTCTAAATACACAGACAGAGGATTCATCTCAGGGAGTTCCTGAGCTGCAAATAGTTGGGGGCTGGGAGAGTGCTTAGGAGCTCTTGTCTTATACAGAAAGAAAAAATATTACTTTTGATGGTAAATAAAGTGTAATCTTTCACATGAATCAAAATCCAATCGCACTTGTGGAGTGATGAATAGGAAAAAAATTTAATTCCTGTTATATGGATGTGAAGGTGAATTCTGCTTGGATAGCTTGAGCACACCACTGATTTGTTATCATAGGGCCACAGAATAATTCAGGTTCATCTATTTCCATGTTTAATCTTTCTTAATACACTTGGCTAGACAGTATTATCAGATGCTGAAACCATTATCTTGGAGGAAAAGGTCCTGCTATGCCTTCATTCATCTATATGATGTACTGATTTTTGTAAGACCGCCTGGCTATTCACCCAAACCGCATTCATCTAATCACATTTTTGTGGACTAAAGATTTGTGCATTTAATTTATAGCAGAGCGGAGAGCCAGGAGTACCTTATTAGCTTTAGTTACAGCTTGTCACAGAGCCTAGTACCAAACCAACCTGCATGCCTTGTCTCCATAGTCCAACCTAACAAGCTATTGTGTCTTCATGATCCTTGTTCAACAGAACAAAGACTGAAACAGCCTTTTCCAGATGAAAAGCAAGCTTCTGCATTCGTTGTTTGGGATGATTAACTACTTAGTTATACAAATAGGTAATCACACCCATGATTCATAAACTTGCACAAAACAGCAGTGGTACAATTAATTAAACCTTTTAGAGACAAATTTGTCTGTGCTTGAATTACTGCATTCCTAAAGCTCTACTATGACCAGATCAGGCGCTTTTTTGTAATAAGAGAATTATTACTCTGTACATCTGTTTGTGCAGGCAATGTACTCTGCTAGAAAATCAGGTAATCTGTATTCTTCTTACCAGAACAGGTAAATGTGCAAGCTAAACTTGGCTGAACGTTTTTGTACGTGTGCATAATGAGTCTGCACATAACGGGGAAGGGAGGGGGAGCTTTCAAAAAGCTGCTTGCAAAATCTGACAGCACCACCATAAGCATAGACTACATAGTCTCAACATTGGGATTTCAGCTTGTATATAGCAAAATCAATGTTGAAAATGAGGGAATGGTTGGGGCAATTAGCTGCCTCCCCTTTGAAATGTAGCAAGGCAAAGCTGGTGTACCCCAAGGCTAGTGAAAGTTAATGGGGGCTGTCATAGCATGTGTTGCCAGGTACTGCTGGAAGTACACTTGCTTTTTCAGTGAGGACTGAGGCTCCTTGCATTTACTGCAGAAGAGGAGCATGGACCACCAGGACAGCCATTACAGAGGAGTTAAGATACAAGAAATTTAGGGTTTGGATTTTATTAGAATAATTTATTAAGAGCTAATGTCCCATGCTACCCTACCACTCTGTCCAGAGTAAAGCACTCGAGTAGGATCTCAACTTTCTAAGAGTTCAATTAAATGCTTGTGGTTTTATAAAATTTGTCTGCAATTTAGCCTGATGATGACAAATTGGTGTTTTAAAACCAAAAAGGCTTTAGGATGAAAGCAAATGAAACCACCCCCCCTTCCTGGAACCTTGTAAAAAGAGGCTGTTTGCTGGTGAGGGGAGTAAACACGGCTGCTGCAGCTCTTGAATGTTTGTCAGCTTCTTTCTGCTTTCTTTTTAATAAAGCTTGAGTCCTAAATTAGACCTTGCTAAAAGGACTTGACAAAGATAAATGTAAATCTGCAATTTATGATTAAGCTGCTTTTCAACTTTCAGGGCTGTTCTTTCCATACATTGAAAGCACCAGTTGTGCAAAGGCTGCAGCTAACAAGTAGGTGTAGACTGTGTTAATTTGCCTGTAATCATAATGTTTAACACAGTAGAGCTCTGAGGATCTTCTTCCCCATGCTTTCTTTGTGCTGCTAAGGTTAGATTTTAGAATAAATAAATACAACTTATAGAGTAAAATAGAACCTTAATTTAAAAGACCAAGTTACTGGTGTGAGAACTTGTATATATGTTACTAAATTAATTATTCTGGTACTATTTCCAGATTCTGGTACTACTCTGGAAGCTTCTGGTACTATTTTTTTTTTAATTTACCCTTTCCCAGACATTTAGAAAAAGCTCTTGACCTTCTAGAAGAATTAATAAATAGCTTGGATAATTATGCTGACGATTATGTAGAAACTTTTCTTCCCATAGTGTTGTGCACTCTCTCTGTTTTTAGATAATTGGACTGTAAAGTCTCACTTTTCATATCAAATCAAATGCTTGACCTGCTACTGCTGCAAGGAGCTTTTATTTTCTCTTTCTTGAGCATTGTGGACAAAAACAGGACAAAAACCTGATACCGTTAAACAAAAGTGTTAAATGCCAATGCCCTGCAGCTCCCATTACAGCCTTTGCTGTAATCAATGCTTTGCATTGATCGGATCAGGTGAGTGGAAGGAAGTGGTTTTGTGGAGACCTCATGGGAGCCGAGTATCAGTGGGAACTTTTGGTCTTGTGTGTCTCGTGGAACCCAGTGCCTGCTCAGAAATAGTTTGTTAATAAATATAAATGGTATTTACTTAGAGGTCTGAACAAGTTCTCTCTTACTTCAAAGCATTAATGATCCCAGTCCTATTTGGATTCATACAGAATTTATGATACTGAGTTGCAAGAACCTTGTCAATTTTTTTGAAAGGCCATGTAAAGGCCAAACTATGTCTACTAAGATTGTAGACAGTAAATCTATGTATGTTTGACTTCTAAGAAAAAATTTGAAACAGTGATTCTGCCTTGAAAATACCATACATGCATAAGTGTGAGTACTTACTGGTGAGTATGTACTTAAAGGGGAGACAGGTGACATCCTCCAAAGAGGAACTGTCCTTTTTGAAGTTTGTTTCCTGAAACATGCAGCCAGATATTTGGGTGATGTGAGAGCCCTGGACTCCAGTCCCAGGCAGCTCCCCAGCAACAGGTCCATGTAGGACCTGCTGGTCCTGCTGGTCTGCAGCGCTTCTCTTCTCCTGGGGCTCTTCTATGCTGCATAGAGAACTTAAATACCAACAGACATGTAGAAAATAGAGGATCTTGATTCAAGGCCACACTCCCCTAATAACTGGACAAGATAAAAGTGAACAAAATGGTATGGGGACCTCTCTGTCGCTATCTTTGTGATTACAAAGGGCACAGGTAGCTTCAGAAGAGTAAAGAGAAGACAAAACATGTTTGTCTCCTGTTGTTTCTCACGCATCTTTTCTCGAATGGCTACACAAAACTTTTGTGGCGAATGGTTCAGAGCACATTGACCTTCCAAAGAGAGAACACTTTTCCTTTCTGCATAAAATTAGATGTTAATTCTTTCTGTCTGTGTTATATGTATTTGCATAGGTGCAGCTGCTTGAGGTGCCACCTTTTAACTCCAGATGGCCTTGTGCTTGCCTCTTACAGTATTTCTGGTGTTAAGAGGTGCCCAGCTCTGTTTGCCTGCCCTCAGTTTATTTGCTCTGCTACCTCAGAGCTTGCCTGACATTTATACCTTTACAAAGTGAGGACAAGATATTGGTGCTCTAATTTGCTAGCACTTCATATTCACTTGGCAAAAGTGTGAAGCCATGGGAATGGGATTTTGCAGGCAGCTGGGGATGGCAGTGGTGAGGAGGCTAGGGGTCTGGCACGTGCTCCCCGTCTGTGGATGAGCAGAAACAACCTTCACACCCACTGGGAAAGGAAACCTCTGCTACACCATCTTGTGAAGGATTCCTTTTTAAACTACAATATGACTGCTAGTTTCTATACCTTCAAGCTGTTCTTAAACAACAGCAATTTTTTTTGTCTGTCTGTCTGTTTAATCTAAGCTGTGTTATTTGAGATCTCAGTAATTGCATATTTATGATAGTTGTGTGTACAGATGGCAGATAAAATACTTTCATTGAAACACCGTCCACAAACTACATTAATCCTGTTGCTTTGCAGGTGATAACTGCAATTCTGAATGTGTTTGTGTATTGATGAAAGAAAGAAGAATTTTCAGGAAATTCAGGAGAGTTCCTTCTTCATACCAGACTTGGGGCTTGGTTAAATCTCAGCATTTAAGGACTCAGTTCCTGGATACTATAAATCCATGTGGCTGGTGCAGTTACTAAAGCAGCATACGTACAGCTTATTATAGCCTGTCTCTTGAAGAAGTTTATGTCTCGTTTATATTTAATCACACTGAATCCAGCACCCAGGAAACATCAAGCATTCAAAATACTGCCACTCAGGCTGACCGGCAGGTCCCATGCTAAGAATGTTGCACTGGTATTGGGGGGTTGGTTAACAGGAGTTTTGCAGTGGCTAATTGTGAACAAAGCCAGCCTCAGGCACCTTTACTGGTCCTTCAGTTTTCAAATCCAAAAGTCTAGCATGGACCTTTTTTGGTGGGGAGAGGGGCAAGAAAACATCCACTTTCAGTACAGTGTCCCCCCCTTTACCATACCCTCTCTGCCCACATCTGTATGTGCTTGTGATACAGCGAAGTTTGATAGGATGTAGAGGACCTAGGTTGCATCAGTCTGTGATAATTTCTTATAATAACTTAAAATGTTCTCAGTGTGCTCAGGGACAAAATCAGGTGAAAACGGGCTGTTGGAAAACACAGAATGACTGTGCAATGTGGGCAGCTGTGAGGCCGAGGGGACAATTTACCTTAGTGCCACCAGCAAAACATTCAAATGTGTTTGTGTTGTACTTTGACCAATTCAAGACTTAAATCGAGATGAGTGCTTTACTGTGGCTTAGCAACCTATAAAACCCTGCGCTAAGGAGCCAAACTCATGTAACGTGAGATGTGCTTGTTTTGTCCTGAAGTTCACGGCTGTTGCTCTGCAAGTGCTCAGTGTATTATTTCCAGTGCCACATGACTTGTTTTGTAAGTCTCTGCTGTTTGCTTTAGCAGTCTTGTGATCCAGAAATTATATGGTCATGAATTATAAAATGCAGTAATTTTTACGGCAACATTGATACATACAGTCTCCGCATATGTTAGCCATGGATTTAGTACTGGTTACTAAGGCATTAAATGGCAGCGTTTGATCCCCTTTACAAGAGGTGATGGTGCAGCTGCAAATCATTCACTTAAATGCAGACAAGGTTCTGCTGTGACTTATTTCATACAGATCTAGTTTTCATAGTTATCCCTGAGGACTTGAAAAATGCTAGTTATTGCTCATGTTCATAAACAATAATTCTCAAGTGAATAGTGCAATTAGGCTTCAAGTGATATTTAAAAAAATAAATCAGTAGCACCTCTTCAGCGTTCTAGCCTAGTGTTGGCAGAAAACAGTAACCCTGGCTATAATAAACACACATGCATACACATATACATGAGGCAATATTTGTATTAAATAAGTTGTGATTTCTCTTGGGAGGGCATTTAGCACAGGGTCCCTGTTGTACAGCACTGTTTTCTCACTTCACCTTTAGCTGAATGTGTCCTCCAAAAGCACCATGTATGGTTTTGGTACTATTTTGCTTTATTTAATTTAGCAACCTAATAATTGCCTCTGGATCACATCATCTTTCATTATAGTCAGATTGTGAGGATTCTAGAAATGGGAGTTCCTTATGCACAGCTGCTATGACATATCAGCTGGATCATGTCTAATTAAATAGTGAAGACTTTGGGTAATTAATTTTTTTTTTTCCAATGGATCCTTCATTTCCTCAACTGTTCTAATTCTTCCACAAGACCTTTATGATCATCAAAACTGAATCTGAATCTCACCTCTCTCATTTATAAGAAAAATGAAGCTGATTAATGTGGTCATACCAAAACTCTAAATTTTTTATCTAGGTAACTTTTTAAAAAACAATTAAAATTCCTTCATGGTCTTGGTCACACAGAACATAGTCTTCTTTTCTATCATCATATCCTCCAGACTTCCAGCTCTAGTCACTGTACTAATCCCTCCTCTGCATGCTCACCTTCTATTATACTCATTGAGTCTCTCTGACATTTCGTCTAAGAGAATCTTCTCACCTGAATTCCTCTTTCTTTTTTTTTATTCAAAAAAGGCCCAGCCACTGTGATCACAAAATATCAAAAGAATTTCAAAATGAAGAGTCCTTTACTGTTCTTATGCTTTGCCTATGATCTTGCTTTTAAGTTTGACCTTTTCTAATATTTTTCTGGAGGAATAACCTGTTTATACCTAGAGCTGGAGCTAACCATGGCTGTACCGTTATAATTACACCTTGCTGATTCTATGCAGTTTAAAAATTTCAGACACTGGCCATTTTCTTACCTCTGCAGAGCAGAATTTACACAATGTTAATGACTTAAATTGCCTTTAATGAATTGAAAGGTATTTTGCATGACCTTTTTGGCTCAGATGAATAGCAGAAGAAAGAAGACGAATCTCTGATGCAGGTTGTTTAATTTGTTTCTACAGAGTCTATTGGGTTGAATTACTTCAATGGTGAAATCAGCTTTCTTTACAAGGTCCACCATCATTAGCCGTGCTGAAAAACCTCTCAAGGCAAAGGTGGTGTTAAGCAAGTGCTCGTGTAACATACCATGGGTCTGGCAATCGCAATATGCTGATGCTGCAGTCAGTGTTCAGCTAGTTGCAGGTTCTTTCAGCTAACTGCAGGTTCTTTCAGCTAATTGCAGGTTCTTTCACCAAGACTGACTCCAAACATTAAAATGGGAAGCCATATAGCCAAAATCGCAATCTTGGAATATCCCTCTTGCAGTTGCCAGAAGGCCTACATGCCCCTCCAGCTGGCTGTGAAGCAGCTTGCAGTGCTTCAGCAGAGAGGAATACAATAGTTGTCTGTAGCAGGCTGTGGAGGAGAAACCATGACAAGGGCAGCCTAGAGTGCTGACAAGCCTCTATGCACACAGGTTGGATGGATGGACGGATGGATGGATGGATGGATGGATACAAGGCCAGCGTGGAGTCCTAACAAGCCTCTATGCACACAGGTTGGATGGATGGACGGATGGATGGATGGATGGACGGATGGATGGATGGATGGATGGATGGATGGATGGATGGATGGATGGATGGATGATGGAGAGAATGAGACCAATAGATGGTGGCAGCAGGTCATTGCTTTACTGTAAACTGGACAAGTAAAAATGAGTTGTCAAAGCTGGGTTGATTATGAATCATTAATGCATTCAGAAGCTGGGAACCAGGCCTGCCTGTGGCCAACCACTGGGAATAGCAGGATTTAATGGAGAAAGTATAGACGGGAAAGCAAGCCTCAAAATGCCTGCAGTTATCAATGTTGGGGGACACGAGCATGGTGAGTCAGTCAAGAGACCTCCTTCCTTTGGAGCTAAATCCCAGAGGGCAGTGTGGGCTTGCGTTTTCACAGGCTTCCTCCATCAGCAGCCTCCTTGCATCTTGCAGCCTCGTGGCTCACAAGCACAGAACAAAAACCCTTCTGGTACCGTCCCCCACTTCAGCACAGTGCTGTCTTCTCTCTCCAGTGTGAGAAGATGCAGCTGACAGGGAGCAGGGAGAGGAGTCCAGGCTGCGCTCAACTGTGCTGCAACATGTGATGAGAAGCAGAGCTGCTTCTCAGCGATGTCTTTATCCAAGAAAATTAATAACTTGAAGATCGTGTAGTGGATTTTGAGGTGAACAAATCTTTTTTCAAATAAGTGAATAAACCCATGAGTTTAAAAATAGGTGAGGAGGAGGGCAAGAAAAGTAAGTGACTCAGCATAAACCATAGAAAAGAAGGCATGGGACTGGGTGTTGTAATTTCTAGTTCCTAACCTTGTGTTTGGTTGCCTGGACTACGCTTCCCTCTGCTGCCCTATCTTGAATTTCATTAATTTATTTCCTTCAATGGGAACAGAAGCAAGACCTTAGGCTGGGATTTTCAAGGACAGCTGAGGGAGTCATAGACTCACTGCTGTTCTCCAGACTGATTTTTTTGGTTTTAAAACCTACTGTAAAGCCAAGATATCAGTTACTTGTAAATGGTGGCTTGGGGAATTTGAAGTTCTTTTGTTTGCCTCCTGCTTGCAAAACAGGTCAGAAGAATTATGTGAACCCTGGTAGAACTGTCAGTTGATTGTTGTATTTGTCGGCCATTGCACACAGCCATCAGATTCCTTGACATTTAAGTATGTACATGCTCTTTCTACAGTATGTTTTTAAGACAAAAAAAATAGTAAGAGTTGTGTGACAAGTAGTCTTAAAACAACAAAATCATAGTATGGCCTACTGTATCCACCTCTTGAATGACTCAAAATATGTTAATACCAGTAAGGCTGAAGATCATAAACTCAAAAATATCTGAGGACCTACTGACACCTTGGGCAGGGAAGGGACAGCCTGTGACAGCATGGACATCCACAGCAGGGAGCAAGGCAGGAGTCAGTTTTCCCTCTTCAGCAGTCTAACTGTCTGCATTTCCACCCATGTCTACTACAGGGGGCTTAGCGTGAGTAGATAATGCAGGCATAGTGAAGATCCCCCTTTAGTTTCCTGGGTATGCAAGGACTTACAGTGCAGGTCGGGAGATTAAGGCTGCCAGATGCGGCTGAGCTGGGAGATGGGTCAGCCTGAGGGTCTCACCACACACTCTGAAGGAGCGCAATGGGAGGGGTGAGAAGAAGGGTTTCTGGCAGAAGGAATGCCTACACAACATACCCTTTTCCTCCCATCTTCATGTTCTTGCATGCAGTTATCCTTGGATACAGAGGCATGTTCATTAATTTCGCACAGCCAGCTGCGCTTTGCATGCAGGTATATGCACGCACCGCAAGTTTGGCATGCAACTCTCCTTCAGGCACACAAATATCAGCTAAAGCATGAAAATTAGAGACCCGTAGCTGAAAACCTAGCCTTTCACATGCAAAGGAGTTTCAGTATCATCACAGTCCCCTGTGCTTTGTCTTACCCTAAAAGGATCATGAATAAAACATTCTGAGTCAGGGAGAAGAGCTCAGCTCTCATTATTGCAGGTGAATGATTTAAAGATGGCATGGCAACACCAACTCCATCTCACTGCAGGACACTGCAGGGGAGCCAGAGAAACAGTCATCTCGTCTCCCTCAGCAGAGCCATCTCAGGAGCCTGTCTGTCTCCCATGGAGCCACGTGTGCACCTGCAAAGCGTCATTACATAAATCTACAACCACAGCTCCTGGCACTGCTGCTGGGATGCTGGACCAGGACATTAGGTCCATCCCAATGCTTGAGTGTAGAGCTGAAAGCATGTCTTTCTTGCGCATCTGCTCCACTGACTTTTGGATTTCATCAGTAAATTCTGTCCAATATTAGATGGAATTGACTTACCAAAAAAAAAAAAATGCAGACATGTAAATGTTTATCTGTGTTTGCAGAATTGTAACTAAATAGGGGACAGAGCTGCTTTTGTGAAAAAATCCTTTGTGAAAAGCTGCGGTAACTTACCACTATCATCACGCCCTAGCAAAGATACCACCCAGCAAGAACTGTGGTGTAACCTGTCAGCTCTAAAGCCTTTCTGTAGGGGCGGGGACACTAATGACAGCACTGATGTTTAGTTCCAGGGAAAGGAAAGCAAAGCACCATTTCCAGATTTGTCCTTTTTCTGGGAATACTTTGTATAGGGTTCCTATGTGAAGAAGGACCTGCTGCTTGCTCCTCTTCTTCTGTTGCGGGTGACCTGTAAAACAAGCACACAAATATGCACGCACACATTTGTCATTGCAGCTGTGTCTCTGATTACCATATGAGAACCTCTGATTACCTCTATGATAACCATATACTTGTTCAAGTTACTTTCTAAATCTGTCGTGATTGGTAGCATATCATGTTTCTTGGAAGCTGCTTGTTTCAGGTCACAGAGTGTAATTAAAGGCAATTAATGCAATTACTCACAACTGTGCTACTGATAATGCTCCAGATGCCATTACAACTCTGTGCTTCCTGCTGCTGTCCCTCACAGTCTGTGCCTTTGTGTTCTCCTAGTATGTCATTGTGGTTAAACCAGGGGGCTGGAAATGGGAGAAAATTACAATTTATTGTTCATAACTCCCATCAATCTGAAAATTTCAGATGGGCTAGGCAGGCATCAAACACGTTTGTCTATTCTCTTTTCTATTCACTGACTGATGAAGAGCAGGGAGACAAGGGTGAAGACTGCCATGGAAAATGGTCATAGTTGAAATGTTATAAAGCACTTATATATAAAAAATACACTTTACAGTAGTCTGTTCTACAATTAAATATGTACTAAATGTGTCGATTTCCACTAATGAGTTTAATAATTATGGAGTAACTATTCAAATGGACTTTTACTTCAGGCTTTAAAATCTGACTGATTTGAATTAACTGTGAACTTCAAACTTTCCATTTGGAATCCAGCCATGTCTTTCCCTTTTGTCTCAGCCTATGCCAAGTAATTTACAGTTCAAGAAAGGCTAATGGAGCTATAAACAAAGAACAGACGTCTCTCACATTTCCTTTATTGGGCTGTGGTATGAAAATAGCCACGGCTTCCAGAGGAGGGCACATGCCTCATTACAGAAGTGTCTCAAGTCTCTTGCTTATCTGCAGAACAGGTACACCATAAATCATCTTTTGTCTTCAGTAGGGCTGGCTTAACGGACCAAAACATACTTGAATTCACTGTCCTCTGGGTTTATTTTTGTAAACCGAGCGTTGGCCTACTGAGATGATCATTAAATTCATTAACTCTCTAAACAAGGACTGACTACTGTAAGCTCGATTTTAAAAGCTGTCTCAGATAGATAGTGGGATATCTTTCGATCACCTCGTGAGCCTGTCAATCACTGCACACGTATTAAAGTTCAACATTTCCCGCTTGAACCAACATGAAAGAAAAATATCTCAGATGAATGGAATGGTTGTGACTGAGTTCAGTAACACCAGGTCAGAGCCGCCCTGTGTTTTCCTATGGCTTTCCCCAAATGCAGGTCCTGCTGCAGCTGATGCCTCCAGGGCCACTGGTGCTGCTGCTGCTGCAGCTGGGACTGGGTCACGGCTGGCCTAGGCAAGCCAAAACCTTTGGCTGAGCCCATCTCCCTGCTTCCCAAGGGGATGGCTGCAGGAGAGGGCAGTCTGTGTCCTAAGAAAGATAGGATTCATCCAGTGTTTCCTTTGGAGAAGTCTGATTGTTAGCAGGTGCTGGTAGATACAATGCAAGCATTAGTGAATTAGTGAATGAATCACTAACGAATTAGTGATACGTGGATATTTCAGGACACGAGCCCAAATGAACAGAAGTAAGCTAGCCTGTGCGTGCACCTTGCAGCTCACTCCCTGGTTTGCTGAATCTGGATGTGCAGACTCTGGGACCTTGCAGGGCAAGCGGTCCTGTCGGATACATGTGGGCTCTGTGAGAAGCTGAGCCCAGTCTTCAGCTCTTTACTAGTCAGCGTTGCCCTGCAATGAAGAGTGTCATCAGTCAGCTGAGGCTAGCCAATCATGGGACAAACTCTCTAATCAGCACCCCTCCTGTTCCAGGAGAAGGGGTTAAGAAAAGAGACAAGAAGAAACAAAAATGTTTGTAAGGCCTCTTAAGTTTCAGAAACTAAAACAGTTTTAATAACACTAGAAAGATACTGTATACAGAACAAAAAGAAAATTAACAAGATTATATAGGACCAGAAAACAGGTGCAGCAAGGGTTAAACTGCGGTTAAGGAAACAGCAGTAAAAGGCTACCAGGCAGTTCAATGGCAGCAGCACATGGCACCAGAAGGGGCCGGGAGGAGTAGGTCTTTGCATCTTGCATCTTTTGACAGCTATGACACATGCATATTTGCTTGGAGAATTTCCTTGTAGTCATGGCTCCAGTCACAGAGGAAAGCTGCTATGACCAGTGGCTATAGACTAGTCTCCCATCAAACCTCCTTTGCTTTGTGGGGAATGGCATGAGATATGCCAGGGTTGCTTTCCAAATGGATGGCACTGTCATGAGTGCACATCCTGGAAAGGAATGGAAATGAGGAAAATGAAGACTAGGAAGAGCTGCAACTTGAGTTGCTTCTGAGGCTGAATAATCAAGGCTAATTCCATCTTCTAGTGTCAGAAGCAGAAGATAAGATGTAAAATCTGACATTAATTATCAGTTCATTACACACTTTTGTCTGCATCCACAAAGCTGAGGAGTCGAGGTTGTATTGACTTGAGCCTTGTCTCAGTCTCAATGTCCTGAGGCTCATGAATGTCCCTGTGTAACATGGCCAAAGGGTCATAGAGCTAAAACCAGAATGGCCAGAGAGTTTCACAATGCTGTCTGACACCATCCTTAATGTCACCCCACTCTGCACAGAGGTGACAACAATGCTGATGGTTTGTGTCCAAATCAGAAAGAGAGGGTAAGGAGTACATAGAGTTGTAGTTCTGGCAAGTGGAAGAGGATCGAAGGTGTACAGGGTGAGCTGTTAGCAACCATCTCTGGTCAGCCAGTTCTGCTGTGTATACTGGGATTTGAGCTACAGTTCTGAATTTTCTCTGGCTGCCTCTGAGTCACTGCCAATCACCATCAGGAGCCTCTGATCCTGATTTACCTCAGAAAAAAACAAACTGTTTCTTCTCTCTGCTCTGTAATGTAGCTCAGATTTGATCTAGAAGGTTCATATCTGGTGGAGAGACAGTCCTTAAGTGCGCAGTGTTTGTCTGGGTTTTTATTGTGATAACATTGCCAATCATACAGAAACCTGGAAAAAAATATCCATGAGTTGCAGAGACTAATCAGAAGAGCTCTTGATTGGTATTAATTTACAGACCCTGCCTTGTGATCAAATAAATTAAAATCACTTGCCAAATTACTCCTGATTCATCTAGTCTCTCAGTGGGCAGTTTTAAAAAAAATTGCAATTTAAAATATTTATTGTGTCATTGTTAAATGCATGCTGTATTTTTATATTTGTAGTTTGATTTCAATAACAAAAAGCTCTACAAAACTCTGTCTGTTGGTGCTCCCTAGTGGTGAAGTTTGCCTGCTCTAAAGCTGAAGGACTTCTCGTAACAATTGTGCAATTCCATATCCTAATTGCTTTAAATTTAAGTCCCTCAAACAGCCTGTTTTGGGTACAAAATCATTCGCACATATCAGTACTTGCAGGGCTGCACTGTCATGTGGCACAGGGGCTTTGTGACGTAAAACATGTACACAGCAGCAAAGCAAATCCTTTTTCCTTCCCAGGCTCTGTTAACTTCTGTCCTTAGCATTTATGTGCTTCATAAACTTCCCTGAATAAGATGAGATATGCCACTCCTGTTTCTTCTCTCATTCTGTATCAGACAGAAAGTGAAGCACCAATGCAGTCAGGAAAACAACCCCCACCCCCCCACCCCACCCCCTGCACACACACACACACACACAGAAGCATGGAAAATATTTCTGGTCTCAAACCTATCCGTGGGGTCCCCTTCCAGCAGCAGCTGAGTCACTGGTTCCAGTAGGGTGGTCACTCTCGTGCTGGGCTCTATGGCTTCCTCTCTGTAAACGTGCCAGGCTAGGGACAGAGCATTAGCAAAAACGATCATGATGAATGCCAAACTGGCAACAGACCATGACTCTCTTGGGCTGAACTTTACAGACCTGAAAAATATCTCAGAGGAGGAAATCCTGCAGCCACGAGACTGCTCTTGCCTGCAAAATAGCTGTATGCAGCTAAGTGCCACAGCTTCCTAGTGCACCAGGAGCCAGAGCCATAACCATAACCACGTTGACCCTGAGAAATGGCAGTGAAGGCAAAAAAAAGTCTCTTCTGCCCTCATCTACAGTCAGAAACAGTACAGGAATTACTCTGAGCCTGAACTGATGAACAAAGCCTTGCAGACTGGATTTGCACTGGTGAACCCTCACTGTGTCTGTCTCCTCCAGCACAAGCTCCCGAGCATTTCCCCAGCACTTGCTGGGATTTATGTTTATGTAGGCAAATGCAGAAACAAAAGGAGCTGGTGCAGTTTATACATCCAGATCTGATATTTTGTAAAAATATGTATGTAATACATACACAAGCATATGTATATGTCTATACATAAACACACGTATACACCTTTTAAATTAAACCACTCAAGCCCAGCACAATAGCGTTGGCTCAGGTTCATTTATTGCTAAGGCCCTATTGCAGGAAAATGATTACCACAGCATCACGTTTGCAGAAGCAGTGGGATGCTTCTGCCCCAGGAAAACTGCCATTAATTCCAGTCCAGTAAAGGACAAGGCAGCCTGTGATGGTTTAGGTTCTGATGAGAAAGGAAAATTGTCCCAGCACTTAAAAATGCCCAGAGGAACAGTGAAGTGGGAGGATCACCTCTTTTTTGCACAGCAGCAGTGAGTCTGAGCAAGGAATAGGACGGCTGGGACAGGAGCATTGATTACGGATGCACTCAGTTCCCTTTACCTCATGCCTGTGGGGTGGCTTTCTGGTGCTGGTTTAATCAAACATTTACCAGACATTTTGACTGATGATTATCAAACTTTTTTGAAAGCAAATACCACTGTTTATCCGGAATCCTTATTGCTTCACATTATTCCTTTAGAAGCTTTGTCCATCCTGTTTTTCTATCAGGCAGAATCTTATCTTCCTACCTTCAGTGTTTTCAGCACCATGTTATACCTTTCAGGAAGTCGAAACATATCAGCAAATTGACTGGAAGGAAATGGAAGTCAGTCTGTGAAACCTGTAAAGGAAAATTTCAGTTCCTAGTGTTTGCCAAATGTACACACATTACTAGACCTTCCCTCCCAATACAAGAAAGGCCAGTATAGCAGAAGTCTCCCACAGCTGCAAATTTTATTTCCAGTGGCCTGGATGAGAACATTTTCCCCGTGTACTTTCCATGACTTGGGTCAGCATTCAAGAGCTGATTTCCTGGGAGTTTCCCAAGCCCTTCGGCAGGCAGGGCGCACTCCAGCTCCTTCGCTGCAGACAGGGAGCTGTTGCCCTGGTAAATATAGAGGAAATCAGCTGTGGCACAAGCTGCTGTCTCCTGATCTGTAGGTATGCTCACAGCTACTCATGAAACAGCCATCTGCACCAACCACTGATACAGCTGCAGTGTTACTTGTTACATGAAATGACAGGTATTTTTCTCTTGTCTTTTGTCCAGAACACTTGCTAACCATGGGGTAAAAGTGCCTTACAACTCTATTGTCCCTCCTGTTTGCTAGCACTCCAGAAGTACTATAATTTCTTGCAGAATACTAAACTAAATACAGATTTAGCTTCCAGCACAATTTGCTGGGTAATGTTTCATGGATCCTGAATTTCCAGCCCTATTGGCTGTCTCAGACCTCAGCATCCATCTCTCGCTCGAGTACTCCAGTGCCTATGGGTACCAATAAAGAGTTAATTTGCTCAATGACTTAAACAGTGTCTGGAAGTAATTTTGGAGGTGACTGCTAATGGGGGGACAGTGGTATCACACTGCCACATTGCTAGATGACTGGTGAAGGACAAAGCAGTTGTGCCAGCTCATGTGCAGCAACGCACATGGTCCAGCCATGAACCCTGGGCCAGGCCCTTGACACCAGGTCAAGGGTACAAGCAGTACAAGAACAAAGGGCCCAAAAACCTGCTGTCCCTCTCCTTCCGCAGGCTGGGGGCTCCTGTAGTATTCTGAGCAGTCCTTAAAAACTTTGATGGAGCAAAACCCACTCACTTCTGTGAGGGTGGAAGTCATGTATGTCCTTTGGATTGCATGGGGGAAACTTGCCCTTTACAGCTCCTTCTTGGTGAAAAATGTCACACGTTGTGTAATTTGTGTTATTTTCCATGACATAAGACCTTCTTTGACTTGCTCTCCACAGAGAAATCCACCCCAGTAAACTGTGTGCTTGTAGAAATCAGAAATTACATAAAATATGTATTATAAGTTGTACTTTTAGTGTAATTCCATATAATATAGAATAAATTATAAATTATAGATTGTCCCAGGCAGCCTGTGCAGGGGTGATGGAAAGGACTCCCCTAAGATGCTGCCTGTATCTGTGGGCCCAAGCTGTCCTGCAGTGCCTACTCAGCACATAAAATAAGATTGCTGTGAACAGAAAATGCTGTTCTCTCCATGGACCGACCGCAGGGGTTGTGTGTAGGGTTCTGACCACGGGAAGGAAAAGCAGCGTTGCAGACTGCCTGGTCCGGGAGCAGGGAGCCTCAGCACTGGCAGCTGACTAGTACAGCCAGAATGGGGAAGGGGCACATTTTTGGCATCAGAAGAGGCTAATGGCTTTCAGTTTTCGCAGTTCCAGCTCATTTCCAACACATTCAAGGCAAAAATAGACCTCTCCTGGTGCAACTCTTAGGAGATAATCCTTTTCTCAAGGCTCTTGCAGGTTTGTTTTAGTTCTTATTTGACTGGATGCATTATAAATCTGAGAAAATCCTGCTCTGTAATTTGTTCCTGTCAAGATTAATCATCTTGATTTAAGCACTCATAGGGTTGTAGGAAGGAAGCTGTGTACACGTGTGGTTCAGGTTTCTCTGGGCACACACAGATTAGATCTATTTCGCAGAGAGAACTGTGAGGAAAAAAATTGCAAGGAAGTGGAGAAAAAAAAGTCCATATTTTTCATATTAATGTCAATGTTTTTCAGATGAAAATTTCTACTAGAGAAAGTAGAAGGAAAAATAGAGGAATCAGGAGGAAAAATAGAGGAAAACACCCTTCCCCTTTTAATAATGTCAGTCATCATAAATACAAGTATTCACATTTTAAAATGTTGGGGAGAGTAGGTATTTTTTGTGAAAACTGTTAAAAAGGCAACTTCCAGTAAAGTTTTGACAAACATTTAAGCTGGCATCTTATAAAAATAATGCTTTGCTGGTCACGAATGATGGCATCTCATTGGTATTTGTGAAGTGTTAACCAGGAAACAAAATAGTTAATTGAATCATTTGTTTCATATAGTGATTGCATCTAAATCATGTATCACGATTTAGATGTAAAGTCCTCAACAGACACACTGCTTGAATAGCAGCTACTTAAAGATAGCTTTTATTTATTCTGAAAAATGTGATAAAGTAAGGTCACATTTGCCTGGGCTAATACAAGGTGTGGGTCAAGCGTCCCTGCTCACACATCCTCCTTCCAGCTGTGTACCTGAATTACTCCCTAGCACTAGATGCTTTCTGACCCCCTTGTTTCCCCATACGCCTTGCAGTGGTGGCTGCTGCAGGCTCCCTGCTGTGTTGCAGCTCATGCAATGCAGGATGTGTGACTCTCTTCTGAGAAAGACCAGCTCAGATTCTCCTCATGCAAGCGCAGCTTCCTCCTTCCTTGGTGGATTATTTCGCACACAGGGTGACTTTTCATCCACTCTCCACGAGGAGGTGAGTTGGTTGAGCAAATACCTGTACGCAATGTTTCTTATTGCTTCCCTGCCCTCTCTGCTGCTGGTAAGGTGCCTTACGAGCATGGAAACTGGGATTTAGTTTCCCCAGAATTTTGTTTTGCCACTGTATCGCAGATAAAACCCACTTGTAAACATTTCAGACCCTGGCAGAAGGGGTGCTTTTCTCTTTGGGGAAGTCTGCCGGTGCTGTAGTGGTGCTTGGGTAATCCTGTGGTCATGTTTCAGTCCATCAGAGCAGTCACTGGATGTTAATGTGTGGGCATGACCCCGCAGCCAGTCCGGGAAGCAGCCCTGTAAGCCTGCTGTCAGTCAGCAGCAGGAGGTGTGTTATTTAGGAGGGGACAGAGAGGTTGTGTCAATAGGTGATTGGAAAGCCAGCTCATCTCTGGGCAGGACAGTGAACTTGGAACCAATCCAGCCAGAGCACGTAAGATAACTTAGAGACTGTAAATAGAGGTGATAAGGAAGGAGCTGCGCAGTTAGTTAGCAGTTAGCACTTAGAATTTGTAGTGTGTAGGGGCTGCAGCAGTCTGCTGCAGTTGTATCTTAATAAAGGCCTTGTGTGCACATAAAACTATTGTTGTATCGTCCGCCCCGAATATTTGCGATGTATGATTTACCCCTACACATTAATGGGTATGAAATCCAGTGTGGTCTCTAAAGGTGAAAAGTCTTAATTTAGTTTTCAGGTGTTCTGTGGCACGATGAAGTGCCAAAACAAGTAGCCTGAAACTATGGAAATCAAGGAAGAGGCCGCGCTGGGTTTTCCCCCCTTGGATCCAGCCTCCCCATCACCACGGGGTGCAAGCAACACCGCTGAGGCTCATCAAACAACGGTGATGCAAGCAGTGAATGTGCTTTTTAGAGCTACACAACCTGACTGGGACTGGTCTGGAACAAATCTACTTGAACACATTTTCAGAAACAGTGGCCGGTTTTGCCTGCTGCTTGTCCCACAGTGAACTTTGTGCCAGACCCCACCACGATGAAGTTCTGAGTCCTGTTTTACTACTGATGCACCAAACACTTCCAGCTTGTTAATTAAAGTCAAGAAGCATCAAATTCTGCTCAAGAGAGGGGGTGCCCAACTATTTATTTGACAAAGCAGCCAGAAAGAGTAGCTGTGATAAAATGTTTCCAAACCCTGAAATCTGAATCTGCTGACACAACCCTTGGACAAAAGTTGTTCTTCTCCACGGGATGTTTTGCAGCGTACTCTATGCTGACACAAGCCCTCTTCTCAAAGCCTTTGCCTCTGCTCTTAGATCCCACATCTTCTTCAGATCAGCAGTGGCAGCCAGGGAAGAGGCAGCAGTGCAGGTTTCCCGGTGACGCAGAACAAAAGTAATGGGTGCCTGGCTGCAGACAAGGCTGCCAGCCACTGCCATGCCATGCTGGGTGCAGTACCACCCCTGTCATCAGACAGCCCTGTGACGGACAGAGTAAAGAAGATATATTATCGTTCACTCTTCTTATTGCCACGGGAAATGCAAAACCAGCTCAACACTGAAGCCATTAAGGTGGCTTTTCATGCTTAAAAGTGCCTTCATTTTTTTGTTTCAATATACATTCTCATGGGGGGCATATAGGGTGATAAAAGTTTAAGGAGGAGGAAAAATACCTCACTGAATTATTGAATTGATTGCAAAGTGTATTTTCCTCCCATTTCAGCCTGATAACTAAATTTCAATCTGTGATGTAGGGATTAGAGATTTCTTTTACTTTGTTTTAAGAAAGATTTTGAGGGACGAAAAAAAAGAGGTCTAGTGAACAGTATCAGTTTATGCTCCTAAAACTCCAGACTTTGTTAGAGAGCTGACAGCTAAAGCCATGTCTGCAAGCTCTGTGTGAGATGAAGGGTGCGGTTCAGTAAATTGTTGCTATTCATCATCCAAAGAACTGGAGATAGATGGTAACAGTCTACAGTCGTGAATTTTATAGGACAGAATGAATGTTTTTTCCTGCCTCTGCACCTAGGGGATCTGGAAAGCACTAGGTGATGTCGCTTACACCAAAGAACTCTTTGACTTCTGTTTTGATCAGCTCCCAGAAAATGCTGTGGTGTTTGCCCTCTTCCTTCTGCTCTTTCCCCTTTACAGTTCTAGAGATACCCTTTGAGCAGAGCTTTGGGGTGAGAACACAGGCTGCTCTCAGAGGGGGGTTACAGGTTGGCTGTGGAGGATAATATGGTTTCTATGAGTAGGAGGAATTAGATATAGGATGAAATAGGTGAGGCATGACCTTCTGAAACCAGCTAGAAAAGCTACAATCTCAGGCAGAATATTCCACTCCCTTTGAGATAGCATTTCCCCATTGTATGAAAAATGATCTTTTATAAACACATTTCAACAGAGCTGAAGGGATGTTATGTTTGTTTTGCTAGATAAATATTTCTTGTTGCAATAATGAAACTGAGGCCGTGGATATGTGTGTAGAAACTCCTGAAGTCTGGGAGTTGCAAAATGGCATGCAACCGCAGACTGACCTCTCTGGGTTGCTGTCAATTTGATTCCAGTGGTAGAGTTTTGGTCCTCAGGGAACGCTGCACCAGAGTTTGTGACCAGAGACTTGGTAAGGCACAGCATCGTATATGGG
Organism: Buceros rhinoceros silvestris; assembly: GCF_000710305.1. Lineage (NCBI taxonomy): Eukaryota > Metazoa > Chordata > Aves > Bucerotiformes > Bucerotidae > Buceros > Buceros rhinoceros. The sequence continues at coordinate 31,858 of NW_010389980.1, read as the reverse complement.
GGTGAAAGCCCGCAGGACTGCAGTCCAGAGGAAAGATGTCTTTTGGTGCTGATGCTTTTCCATGTGAAAATCTGTCCTAGAAGGCACCTTTGTTTGCATGCACCATCCCTTGCCATATTGCTGATTACATTTCTAAGTGTTTGTATCTCTAAGCAGACTTATCTGATTTCTCATACTTCTAAAAGATCATGACGAAACCTTGCAAGTGGCTGACTGTGAGGACAGAAAGTGAACACAAAGTGAAGTGTTAGCACGGAAGTTTGGCCTGCTGTTTGGATGCCCTAACACATCCTATTGCATAAGGGAAGGACGCACATTTGTAAGTGCTGATCTCCAGCCAGGGCAAAAGAGAGTGAGATTGCTCTGAAGATAAGCTACAGACAAAGCCTGTGAGGAACTGAGGTGGAGATATGGGGACCAGTCATGCAGTGTCACAAGGTGAGCTGCCACACTTAAGAAAATCTTCTTTCCCCAGTCACCTTGGTTACATGAGTGCCAGCACTGTTGTTCTGGTCCGGACCCTTCATTTCTCCGATCAGCTTGCTCGCTCGCAGGTGAGCTGACGGCCTCCTGGGGCACATCAGTAGTTGCATGCAGCTTTGCCAAACTGTGAGTTAGCCCAAGCAGTGCTTTTTGCTGCTGTGGACATCAGCTTCAGGCAACTGAGCTAAGTTCATGTGAATCCCATCCAAGGCTCCAATGCGGATGCACTATGGTGTGAAGCCTACCAGTGCCAGTCTCCACCTAACGCTTCTGTTAATGTTAAGTGTGGTGCTTGTCTGCTACCTCGTTCTGTGATTATGAATGGCACAGACTACTTGAAGACTGTGTGAAGAGCCCTTTCCTTGTAATAATTCTTAAATTTATTAATGTTTTTAATAAGTCTTTATTTTCCTATTAAGAAAAAGTGTAAAAGTAGTTTCTCAGCTAGAAGATTTTAGACATCTGTGTTACATTACTATAAACACTGACTTGCAGCTCATAGCTGTGGGTTATTTCTACAAGCCTGGGATTAGCTGGGCATCTCCTGTTTGGGGACCCACTGGGGCTGGAGGAGCTGTTCTCAGTGAGCTGGAAGTGCTGAGGGTTAGAAGATGCTCTCTGAAAGGCAGAAGTCATTATTTTTCACATAAATTTACAAATCCCACCCAGCAGCAACTATGGAGCCTGAGTGATGACTATTTTGATTTCTTATGACAAGTTTACACAATACGATAGGGATCTGGCAGAACACTGTTTGCTAATTGTCTCCTCAAGTTGTGTAACAACACTTCCTTGGCCACACTCAGAATTAAAAAAACAAAATTAAACTGCAAAGACAACTGGAATATGAAGCTATGCAGGAAGTTCTAAGTTGTTTTTCTTTTTCAGGAACATATATGACCTTGGGTCCCAACAAATTGGGAAATATATTTTGAGGACTCTGACATCTTGACATGTTTCAGCCAGTCTCCTGGAGCGAAGAGAGTTTCAATGCAGCATTGCCCTCTAGGTGGGATGTATGCCGGGTGTTTAGGAGGTTTTGGGTTCGGACCCAGACTGTGATTATATTTTTAGGGCAAACTGCTTCCTTGGTTTGTGCTTGTCATTGCAGTTTCTGTTCTGCATAAGTGTATTCTCTCACTTTCTGTTTTAGTTCCTGCCCTGGCACCTTAGTCTTGGAGTGGTGCCCGTGTTGCTGGGCAGAGGATATCAGCAGCTCTTGTCTACTGGCTACACTTCCCCAGGGTTGCTGTGGGCCCAGAGGTCACCACGGAGGGCAAAAGGTAAAGAGCTGTAAACAACCTCACATGTATTCGGATTTTTGCTCTGGCAGCCCCACTTTGTGGAGACAGTGAAGCAGCAGACAAGCATTTTGGCCTCTGGGGTCTGTCTCCTGTTCCCTAGTGAAAGCATTCATGAATTATGAGCACGAGCCATCTCACCAGGTTCTTACTCTCTTGCCTTCAAACTGAAAGCAGAGGTTGTGCAGTTCTGTTGGGCAGGAGACCTGAAGTGCACTGAGCCATTATAGCCTAATGCAAAGGTATTTTTACTCCTCACAGCTCACGTTGGGCAAATATTTGTACAAAGAGCTGTTAGTCTACAGAAATGTCTCTCTGAGGGTGCTGGTGGAGAGGCTGATTTGTTTTGACCACTTCTGCTACCAGACCAGATCTGCCTTCGTTAACGGATAACCAAATCAAACAAAACCTCCAGCCTTTCGTTTAAGAGACTGCAGCAAACCACACCAAGGTCACACCACTCTGCAAAGTCGACTGACATCGTCTCTAACAGTGTTACAGTAAGTTAGTAAGGAAGCTTTCTTGTTGCCTTCAATGCACAGAGGTTACAAGACATGGGAAACTGTTGGGTTTTTGTTTTTTAAAATGTTGAATAATCTCTCCTGTACTTACATTACAAAGTATTTGTACTGTAGGGCTTCATCTCTTTTCTAAGGAGGCACAATTGGTGCAAGGAGCCAGGAACTCAGGTAAGCAAAAAGATGTAATGTTCTCTTCTTGGCTCATTGGTACAACTGCTGATTTCTTTCCCTTTAGTTTTACCGTATTTTGGGTTTGATTATACTTAAATCTCTCCGAAAATATTGTTCATTGATGAGTTATTGTGTAAAAACTGCTCTGAAGTTCTCACTATGACAGCTGTGTGGAGACATACTGCCTTTCTTTACTACAGGACAAAGCAATGTTTTGACTTGATGCAATTTCGTTTTTCTCAGTGATGATAAAAATCGTAATAGCATATGTGGCTAAAAACCTAAAATAGAAAACAATTGCACATTTCATTTCAAACTTTTCAAAATGAAATTGCTTGGAGTTTGTTTTAAAATAAAATCTTTGCTTTTAAAATTTCCTACTGGGTTTGGTGCTTTTTGAGGTAAAACAAAATGATAATGTTCTACTTAACAGCCTATCAAATTTAGTGTAAAGTCAATCTCATTATGAGGCGGAAAAATCTTTTGCATTTTTCCATTAGTAAATAGTTTGTCTGGAAAATATTTTTCAAGTTTACTAGGCATTATTACTTCCTAAAGACTGCCTAAAACCTTCTACCTCATCAAATGAAGTTTGATTGACCACTGGAGTGAGAAATAGGCTCACTGTTCTGTCTTCTGCTGTTGGTAGAAAACTAGTATGAGCATTGAATAGTGATGGGTTGTGGTTTAGACGGAGTAGTCAAAACTAAGAAACACAAAAAGCTAAAGGAAGGATTCATTGCAGCAAAATGCTTATGCAAAGGAGATTGTAGGCATGTGAAAATGAATCAGTGTCAGGGTGACAGATGGGGCAGGTTATTCTTCAGGTCCTGTTTGGGTTTTTACAAGTTTTATAGCAAGAGCCGTCTCATGCTTTTATTCTTATTCCTGGAAAATATTTTTGAGAATAATTCTAAGCAATGAAGAGTAATAGCAGGCCTTTATTTGTCATATTAAAAATTATGTATAAGCAACTTCTTCAGTAGAAATAATGTACAGTCATGATTAGTACTGCTAGTAAGTGGCCAAAAAAACCACCATGACTTCTGGTCCTCAAAGTATTAACTAAATTACTGACAAATGTTTATTATACATTATTGTCCCTTTCTAGGTACACTGCTTAGCAACTTTGTGTTGTTAAACAGATTCACAGACTCTGCAAATATAAAAGAGATGTCTCTCTAAGGTTACAAACACAACTGTAAGTGGTAGTTTCTTCGGCTTTTGTTACCTGTCCATGCACTGTGGAGGGACATCTTCACTGTGGACAAGACTATGTTAACGCACCTGATCCTGCTGAGTCTGGTGATTGGGAGCAGCCAGGGGTGCTACTGTGAACATTACCCATGGGGGTCATGGTCTGCCTGTTCACAAACCTGCAATTATGGCACACAGACCAGGCACAGGTAGGGCCGAACTATCTCAGTAGTTCTGTGTTTCTATTTATTCCCCGAGGCCACTTCTGGGGAGGGGGACATGTGTCTGAAGATCCAGCTTCTATAATATACTGAGAAAAAATGTCATATCCAAGTGTTTGCCAGATCAATAGATTATATTTTAATTGCAAGAGTTAAATGTTACAAAATTATGTATATGAAGCTCTACAGTGCCTCCAAACAAACCTGTATCAGCCAACACATGTGGAGAGGAGAGAAAAGTCAGATCCTCTGATGGCCTTGCCAGCAGCATGCTGTGAGCAATCCGTCCCTGTGAGCACACGCGGCCAGGTCTCATTGCCTCGCTCTGGGAGCTCTGCCCAGTGCAAAGCAATGCCATGGGAGGGGTGAGCTCCAGCGAAGCAAGCCTACGGAAAGTTCCTTCCTCTATGATTAATCTTATGACAGCAGTTAGACAAAGATTCAGCAGCACCAGATTAGATGCATTTCAGCAGTATGTGCTAAACTCGTGAGAAATGCCCTCTTTTCATGCTGGCTCATCCTGTAACTATTCTGAGGGACATTTCAAGTGATATGAATGAAAAATAATTGCTCTGTAAACTTAAGGCACACTTGGATTTTAACTTTAAACAACATCTGCAACTACCTATTTTATCTCTCAAGTGTTTTTCATTGAGATCAAATAATTTCCTTTATCAGTCTTCACCTATAGTTAGAGAACACCTACATTCTGTCTGTGATTACTTCCTAGCATAATTCGTTACATTTTTTAGGCAAATAAGAATGGATGAATATTTCAGCCAAAACTTCTGTGACAAGCTATGCAAAAAGCAGGAATCTCGCACGTGTAACCAGCAGACATGTCCTATCAACTGCTGGCTTGGAGACTTTGGCCCTTGGTCAGAATGTGACCCATGCATGAAAAAACAGGTAGGTAGAAAATGTATTATATGGCTTAAATGCAAGAAATTATGCTCAAGAGATCTATTTCAGACATTAAGCTTCGTGGCAAATGATCTGCAAAATGACAGTTTAAGTCAACAGGGAAATTTCTTATGAATTATAACAGTAGAAGACGAAGACAACAACTTAAAATAAGCAGATCAAAACAAAAAGCATCGTGTAAATCCATTTATGAGAACTTGCTTCAAAAGTTTCATTGTCACAATTAAAGATTAATTTTCTGCATAAATTAAGCTGTAGAGTTTGCATGTCTCTTTAATCGGGAGGAAGCCACTGAATTTTTAGCTTGCCAATAGCAGTCTGTGTGTTCTAAAGACAGGAAAAATAGGATCAAAGAGTTAAACAGCAAATCTTAATCAGCACTGGCTAGAAATATATCTTACATTGATAGTCAGGATCAGTCTGAGATTGCTGTTAAGAAATCCAGAGCACCATTCCCCCAACCTTTATAGGCTACACAAAAAAACCTGTGGATGTGCTCATGACCCGTGGAACAAAGACCGAGGATGATGTTTTTCCTCTCAGGCTTGTGTCTGTTGGCTGACGGTAGACTTAGAGGTGAGATGGCAGAGAGGGAAGAGGTAAAAAGTCAGGTTCAAGTGGATTTGGCCTATAGAAACCAAGCCCTAGCAAATGTAGGGAGTGGAGGGGAGCGAAGTGCAGAATGTTTGGAGTAGTTATGTGCCTGGTGGGTCTGAGCTTTGAGGATGACCATGACAGCAGCTTTTCAGTTGCTGTGCAGACTAAGCCTAAAGCTCTCTGAACACCCTGCTCAGCTTCAGAAACGCATGCCAGAAATCAATCTTGAAAAACCTGTCAGATTTCTTAAGTACATCTTTATATACATATATAACTTTCTGATGCCCATGCAGCGTAAGGAAGACATGAAGAAACTGTTTTAGGTATGAACTATCCTCTAGGCTTCCCATCCTGCACCTGGGAAGAAGAGTATGGGAGCAGAGCAGGGAGAAACAGTGAGAGTAGGAGACAGAAAACAACCTGCAAAGGCTGAAAGGGGGCATTGCTCTCAACTGGACTGAATTTTTGTGGTAGCCAGTGTCCCCTTAAATGGCTGAATTTCTTACCTCCACATCCATGTATAGAACCATTATTCATTTTTATATACTTTAAATACTGATGCAACATATTTGCTGCTTCATCCATTTTCCCCTCCAAGCTATAAAGATCACTGCTTGTGATCTTTATACATGCAAACAACCACCAGAATGGAGGATGTGACTTCCAAGGTAAGTGTGAAGACTAGTGTAAGCACGCTTTCTGTGAGAGGGAAGGCAGAAGAGGTGGAAGCTCTCACAAGTTGTGCATCCCACATGGAGTAGAAGGAAGCATCATCTGGAGCTCAAAAGCTTTCAGATGGACTAGTGTTGCTCCTTGCACTCTCCCTTCATAGTTAATCGGTTACTGATCTTTACTAGATATTTCCCTGCATTGTTTGACTCCAGGGTCTGTCTACAGGGAGGGAAGTAACAGAAGTCTGCAAGTAACTGTGCTTTTCCAGCAGGAAAAGAATTCTTACAGGAGGAACTGATCAGTCACTTATAGACAAGTCTCACCAGCAGTCCCTTGAAGCTGAGTGAAAAACATATCTGAAGTGATTTGTCTAGCAGCCTTCAGCTCTGTTACTCTGCAAGAAGAGTACTTGACTTGGGAAAAGAAAACTCAGTGAGCTCCAGATTTTGCTCCCAGATCTTTAGTAACAAAAACTTTCAGTAAAAACCATTTTTGTGTTACCCAGCCATCCACTATTCCTAAGAAAAGAGGTTTCATGTTGTGGGACAAGACAGTTGGTTTGAGGATGGGGATATATGCCACTGTCAGTGATGATAAAGAACAGGAAAAGATCTCCCTAAGCCTGTTCACAAGTCATTTCCTACTGTACCATTGAAACTGAAGACAGAGGAACTGAACTTCTGATTCCTCCACTGATGTAGCCCAGGTTGTCAAGTGTTGCTCTGTCAGGACTATCAAGGCTCTTGGATTTCAGTTCCCTGCCTGCCTTACCTGGGATGAAGGCACGGTAGGACACATTTCATTATTTCCTTCAGGGCTCTGGTTTTGATAAAGCTTCAGCAACACTAAGACCTGGGGCTCTACCTTGGGGGACACTTAGCTACAAAAACAGCTCACAAACAGCCCTGGTTTTATTTCTTCTGTCTTTCAGTTTCATGTCCGGACACTCCTGCGACCATCCCAGTTTGGGGGTCAGGCCTGTACAGAGCCACTGGTGGATTCCCGCCCATGCTTCCCAACTAAGCTCTGCAACATAGTAGAAGTTGATTGCAAGAATAAATTTCAGTGTGAAAGTGGTAATGATAATCTTGCATAACTGTTGCATTAGTAGATAGTTAAAAAATTAGACACTGAGACAAAAAAGGTCCAGATGATCCAGATCTTGTAAATTGCATACACAAATTCCAGGGAAAAGGACCAGGGAGAAAAGTCTACCTAAGGATTTCATATGTATTAGTAAGCAGCTTATGTTTGCAGCTTCTTTTAAAACTGAAAGTATCTCAAGAGCAATCTCTAGCCTGGGATGTAGGTATGACCATGACAGATAGACAGTAGCACTGTTCCAAAAATATTTCTTTGCAAAAATTTTTCATGTACAAGCATATCCATAGAGTTTGTCTGAATATAAATTTGCACTGTTTTTATTAAATTTGTGAGTATTTCTTGTTTGCTTCAATATCTATATATCCGATCAGCCTCCAAATGACTTTATCCACATATTCTTTTGCTAAACCGTAAATCAAATCTTTGCAGCTTCAAAGCAAGGCAAAACTGGCAGAACTGAAACACCTGTTTCTTGCTGTGGAATGATCCAGGCATTGTACTGTCTCGCTGTTAATTCCTACGACGAGTTCACACCTTTACTAGCGAAAAAAACAAGCTGGGCTTTTCTGCATTCAGACATGATGAATCTTTGCATAAAGTTTCTTGCTGCTGCTGTTTCTTTGTTGCAGGTCGTTGTATTGCAAAAAAATTGGAATGCAATGGAGAAAATGACTGTGGGGACAACTCTGATGAAAGAAATTGTGGGAGGAAAAAGACTGTGTGCAACAGAAAGTATGAGAGCATCCCGGGTGTGCAGTTAATAGGCAGTGGGTAAGCCAGCTGCGTTTCTTTTTCATAAACTTGAGATTGTTACCTCACTAATTTACATAAACCAAATAAGCCCCAATTAGCATGCGAAAGTATGCTATTAAAACACATAATTTCTCTAATTAAAATCAACAAGGAATTATAAAAATGCCACCATACCATCAGGCTAGAACCTGCCTGCTGCATCTGCCAGTCCTGCTCTGGAGTGCTGGTCCGCTAGATAAAGAGCTATCAGAGAGCACTGCTGTCTGTGTGACCCTTCCTCTCTCAGAGCAACCAAAGCATCATGTACTGGCAACTTTCAGCTCACTTACCCCAAGAACTTCAGCAGCTCTAAGTATATTCCTCTACTGATGTTTGATTGTCTTTGATACATTTCACACAATACCAGCCACCACTTCTTCCAGTCTTCTAATTTGGGTAGTGTAAAACCTAAGCATGGGATGCCTATCCCAGGTAGTCTTGCATTTTATCTGAATTTTGAACTCAGTGCACTCTGGAAACATCACTTGTGGCAGAAATGGAGAACTGCTAGTGCTTTTTCCTAGAACATTTTTAGGTGTTTCTCTGCTTAAGATTGTCTCATGCTGACATTGGAGGGTTAGGCACTGCTGGAAAGTGGGAAACTGGATTGCTACTCCAGCATTTTTCAGGCAAATTCAATGTGAATGAGAAGTTCTTGCAGAGGAACTTCTTTCAAAGCAGTAACATAACCCAGATGTTCATACTACTTCATTCAAACCTACAAATTCTTCAAGGTAGCTGTGTATCACTATATGTTGCAAGTCTTTATGTCTTTCTGGGATTGTTTAATCTCTTGAAATTTTTTGGTTGGTTGGTTGGTTGGTTTTTTTGTTAGATTTCACATTCTGGCAGGAGAAAGCCGAGGGGAAGTCCTTGGCAACTCATTCAACGGAGGACGATGTACAACGGTGAAGCGAAATGAGACAAGGAAATCGTACCGTGTTCCTGCAAACCTGGAGGCTGTCAGCTTTCAGGTATGCTCAAGCAGAACTCCTAGCTGAAAAACTGTTGCCATAATCATAATCATAATCCAAGATATCTGCTTAAGTCTTAGTAGGGATGTGAGTTTTTGGACAAGATTTCTCAACCTGGTGAGGCCTCAACATGCTGGATATGGGAATAATTGAGCATTGGGTGGCTCTACTGATATCTTGAAGATCTGTGTCTAATCACTGCATCGTATATCAGAGTCAACTTAATTAATTTGGGCTTCTCTCCTGCTTCATCATGGCTGTGCCCATGTTTTTGTTCTGACTTGGTATCAAGGGCCTTGTTCCTAACCCTGACATAGTGTGGCCAAGAGGCTCATCAAAGTCCAAAGCTTATTTCAGCATCACTGCTCTATCCTCACATCAATGGATGTCCCAAATCCATCTTCCTTCTAGTCACATGCAGGCCTGGGACACAGTTCCTCCATGAGTTCTATTAGCCCCTCAGTCCTACCAGTTCCCTGCCCAGCCTCTCCAAGGAGGATCAAAGAAAAGAGGCAGACACCAGGTAGTCTTGGAGGCAGGAGGACCAGAAGTATACAGTCTGGGCATGAGTTTTGCCAGAAAGGCCAAGGACAAAATGAATCTGTCTTGTTATCTTATCAAAAATCTTGCAATCACTGATTATTTTAGAGCTGGTATTTTAGACTTTTAGACATTGATGTTTAGAAAATACTCTGAATACTATGGTTAGGGCACAAACTGTGGCTGTGCAGGTATCAGCAGGCCCTGTCTCAAGCCAATAGATTCTGCATTGGGAAGGAAGGAATGTAGGACATGAAAAAAGATCAACTAATGGATGAAAACTGAACTACTGGTTTTTGCCACAAGTGCTGTGATTTTTTAGCATTAGCTGAACAGAAGCAAGTGAACAAAGGACACCCTAATATGTTTGATGGAAATTGCAGATGGATTGGCCAATGACATGTAAGTTTTGTTAATAATGGTGGGAAATTACTCTGTGTAGAAATATTCAGCATGGAAAAAAAAGTCTTGATTTGCCCAGGTCTCTTTAAAAAGTAGTTTATTAAGTTACTGATGTCCATCTGCAGGACTGTCAAGGGTTTGTGAATCACAGCTTTGTGAGTTCACCTATACTTTTAAATGTTAAGAGCAGCCTTTGGTGTAAGAGAGTCACTAGTTCAGGCTTTCTTCGGAACTCCAGTGTGTTTCCATGCAAAAACATACGACTTCTTGGAGAATGGAAGCTGATTGGACCACCTCACTTTCCAAGGTCCTTAGCAGTCCTATTAATTAAACAAGTTTAAAGGAGGGAAAAAATTGCATTTTCAAACACCCACAGGAATTTGCCTGAGTTTGGGGAAATGAGTAATTTCTGAACTGATGTTGAAGTTGTCTTGGTGCTTGGTTTGCATAACAGCACCACTGAGATTCACTAACTTGATCAGGCGGGCTTGCTCCTGGTTCCTCTCCACTTACCCTTAGTACATTATGCAGTGCTAACACTGCAAGTATGCAAGACTCACCTCTGGAAACCTGTTCATTCCTCTAGCTGGGAATGAAGAAGAAAGGGCAGAAAACATCAAGATTCTTGCCTTGTACAATATAGAAGCCATGGGACCTCGCCGTAGTGTGGATGTAACGTGAAGGTCTGAGAGTCTGAAGTTGAAGCACTTGCTGAAAGTTATTCCTAAACTTTGGGCATGGGAGTGGGGAATTTTAGAAGAAATTGTAATGGTATCATGGTTTAACCCCAGCCAACAGCTCACAGCTCCTTGATCACTTCCCCCATGATGGGATGGGGAGAGAGTCTGAAGAGTAAAAGTGAGAAAACTCCTGGGTTGGGATGAAGACAGTTTAATAGGTAAAGCAAAAGCTGTGCACACAAGCAAAGCAGAACAAGGAAATTCATTCAGTACTTTCCATTGGCAGGAAGGTGGTCAGTCATCTCCAGGATAGCAGGGGTCCATCATATGTAACAGATACTTGGGAAGACAAAGTCCGTAACTGAGTGTCCACCCTTTCCTTCATCTTCCCCCAGCTGAGCATGATACTCTATGGTATAGAACACCCCTTCGGTCAGCTGGGATCAGCTGTCCCAGCTGTGTCCTCTCACAGCTTCCTGTGCACCTCCAGCCTTCTTGCTGGTCAGGTGGGGTGGGAAGGAGAAAAGGCCTTGACTCTTGGGTAAGCAATAACTAAAGAGTCCCTGAATTATCAACACTGTTTACAGCACAAATACAAAACACAGCACCATAGGAGGTACTATGAAGAAAATTAACTATCCCAGACAAAACCAGCACATATGCTTTATTTTTTTTTTTTGTCTTGTATAAATGCCTGTTAGTAAGTCTACTTCTTATCCTATATCTGTCTAGCCTATTAACCTTTCTCAGCCTCATGTTTTGGGTTAAGAACAGTTTTTTAGCTTACTGCGGTGTCTCAAATAATCAGGCATGTTTCTTCCATTAAAATAATGAAGAATTCCTTGCTTAAAAGGTTTCTTTTTCAGATTTTTTTTTTTGAGCAAATGCATTTATTTGCTTTACTGAATCTCCAGGTAATAGACGAAGAAGATGATGTAACATCAGAATTCTACAACGATTTAACTCCCCTGAGTGACAGTGATCAAAGAAGTAGTTCATCCACTCACAGTGGCCGAAGGTCTTCTGGTATCCCATTTTTATTCTCAAGGAAGACACGAGTTAAAGTCACATCATCTTCCTCCTTGAAGAAAGCCATTGAAGCTTCATATGAAAAGGTGATTGAATGTTGACTCCAATTTCTCATTTTAATTCAATTTCTGTCTGCCCTTTTCAGAACTGAGATACAAAAGGCTACTTTCCTTATCAAGGCATTGGCATTATATTTTTAAAAAACCCCAAACCCCACACTAGACTTATGTATTAAAAAGTTCCTCTTTTGATACTACAGGATGTTCCTGGTTGTAACATACCTTCGGCAATGCAACATGGTTTTCTGTTGTTTGTACAGAAATTAGAGGCTTTTTCCACTTGGAAAAGCATAGACTTGACAGAGGTTTACAATTATCAGATCAGGTAAACCACTCCTTTCCCTGTCCTAGTTACAGATTAAGAAGGCAGAATGCCATGTAGTAACAGTAGCAGACAACTCTAAAAAGAAACTAAGTGTGCTCGGGAATGTGCGTGTGCTGGGCATTAATCTACTCTAGTGTTTGATTTGCTGACTAACTTGCATAGTGGAGTCTCATGGCTGCCAAGATACACTTGGTCATAAAGATAATCTCAGAAATAACACATCTGCAGAGAATTTTCTGAGAACCGAGAATCCTTTCACATGAAATTCTTCACCTTTAATGCAGAAGAATACTGGAGGATATAAGATTATGTACTTATATAGTTTAATGGCAGTAAAGGATAGGCTCTTGTTTGCAATTCTGCGTGGAGGAGACTGTAGGACTGACCAAAACTAAGACCTTTTGAAAACCAGGAGTTTTAGTACAATTAGAATGAATCTTTTACAAAAGTGTCAGTCTTAGTATCAAGATTTCTATAATGGAAGTTCACTGTAGGCTTTACTACCTTATCCTGATGGTTAAGTAAGTGGACTGCTTAGGCAGTCCATTACTTCAAGTTTGAATTCCACTATACTGAAGTTCCAGCGACTGGAAACCTGTTGACTGTCATTCCCATGTAGATACCTGTATACAGATCAGGCTGTTCTTTTGCACAAGTGGTGGTCTTCCATTTTGGTAGAATGGTGGCTTCTTGCTGGTGTAAACCCAGTCCGAAGTTACTGATGGAAACATTAATTTAGATTAAATTTCATCAGGAAAGTTTGGGGGTTTTGAGGGTTTTTTTTTTTTAATGTATGTTGGTCTTCATCATTGTTATTATGAGATCCCAGAAAACCACATGACATAGCCTATAACGTAATATGGTTGGCTAGATATGGCTCAGGATAAAATCCCTTCTTAGTGGATGCATAGCAGGATTTTTAACCCGGATCTTCCTCATGTTCTCTCATGCATCATACAGGAAGTCTCTATGTTTATCTCAATCTGAATAAATGTTATTTATGTGTGTTTGTAGATTAATGTAAACTTACCTATGTTTGAGAGACTTATAAATGAATTTGAAATAGTTTATTAATTAGTCAAAAATAGACATTTATATAGATCACTCAAAAAGAGGAGGAATTTTTCTGGGCTTTCAGGGGTCAGATTCAGATCTATATATTAAACTGTGTGCGGAAGAGTTTCACATGAGTGTTGCAGGGTCTCCAGAGGGCCCTAGACATTTGAAGGGACATGCATTTTTCCATATTGGCTTGGAAGAAGGATGAAAACTAGACATTTTTCAAGTTTATATTTGTTTTTACAGAAACTTTTTTAGCTAAGCTGACTGGTCCTCTAGTATATCATCTTGGTTTCTAATCCTTTAATCATAGAATCACAGAACCATGGAATAGTTTGAGTTGAAAGGGATCTGTAAATGTTGTCTAGTCCAAATCCCCTGCGATCAGCAGAGATACATTCAACTAGGTCAGGTTGCTCAGAGCCCTGTCCAACCTGACCTGGAATGTTTCCAGGGATGGAGCATCTATTACCTCTCTGGGTAACATGTGCCTGTGCTTCACCACCCTCATTGTAAAAAATTTCTTCCTTATATCTAGTCTGAATATCCCCTCTTTTAGTTCAAAACCATCAGCCCTTGTCGTGTTGCAACAGGCTTTGCTAAAAATCTTGTCCCCATCTTTCTTGTAAGCCCCCTTTAAGTATTAAAAGGCCACAGTAAGGTCTCGCCCGAGCCTTCGCTTCTCCAGACTGAACAAGGTGGGAAGACAGGTTGCCAGTGAAGACTGAGGCAAAAAAGTTGTTGAGTTCCACAGCCTTCTACTCATCCATTGTTATCAGTTTGCCAGACGTGATCATCAAGGGGATTACACTTTCTTTGACCTTCATTTTATGGCTCACATGCCTACAGAAGCCCTTCTTACTCAACTTTACTTTCTTTGCCAAGCTTAGCTAAAGCTGTGCCTTGGCCTTCCTGACCCCATCCTTACACAACTGGGCAACATCATTACACTCTTCCCAGGATGCCTGTCATTGCTTCCACCATATGTGCAGCTCTTTTTTGCCCTTTCGTCTGACCAGCAGGTCTCATCTCAGTCATGCCAGTCTCTTGCCTTCCTTGCCTGGATTCTTATACATCACTATCGAGAGCTTTTGCATTCTGTGGAAAGTGCTCTTAAAGATCCTCATGGCCTCTCTGATGTCTTCTGCTTGCATTATGGTAACCATATAGGGTGGGATTCAGCCTACATATCTGTAGGCAATGGCAGTTCCACACAGATCTGCATCTCAGCTAATCACACTCCTTTTGTATTGATGAAGAAAAATTGGGTGGCTTTCTACATAAATGCCTGTTAACTGAATAGTGCCCTAGTAGGGTTGTAGAGGGAGCCCAGGTGACCACCTTTCACTCTTCTCTATATGAAATATAAGGAAATATTCTTACAGTGAGACTGGAATATTATGTAACACGTTTCATTATGAACTGCTTTACTAATCTTGCCCATCCTATTCCATGTTGTTAGCTATATATACTATTTTCTTCATTTTTTTTCTTTTTTAATCACTGAATTAACATGCTGTGATGTCAAAGGTCTTCTGAAGGATTTGTATAAAAATCTATGCCCATTCCCTTAGGCCACATCCCAGGTATTTCTGGCACCAATTAACTGAGATAGACTGCTTGAACTACAATCCAAAAACAAAGAGCTCAAAGATAGGAAGACATTTCCATCCCTGGGGATGTCAGGCAGAGACAGACGTGATTCTGTGGCAACTCTGCTTATGAAATTTGGGATGCAACATTACTTATCAGCATGTTTAGGGTGAAATCTTGGGTTTTTTGAAAATTTCCAATTAAAACAACTGGTTTCCACACCAGTCCAGCTCAGCTTGTGTTTGACTTCTTTTTTATCAATGAAGTAGTTTGTATAACAGAACTGGAGTACTCACACTTGATTTAAACCAGGCCTTCTTTGGCAATAATCATCCCTTATCTACTAATATTTTGGATTAATACCTGGTGTTCATGAGTCAAGCTTGCTACAGGCGCCAGGGTTTATGACTATCATTTAACATGCGTCCAGATGTGACTAGAGACTTTGGAATTCTTCGGGATTGTTCTGCAAGTGAGGGTGCCTCAGGGATTAAACTTAGAAATCACTGGGTTGCTAGCAATAAAAGAATTTACTTGCTCATAATAAAAGCACTTAAGATAATATTACTAGCAGACCATGCAAATGCACAATGCAGGTCAAGCAGAAATCCATATTTACCATGCAAGTGCATGCTATAACCAAGGTTTTAGCATCAATATTTCCCGAAGTGGCCTGTAATTTTGTGTGCCGTAGCCAAAATGTTAGCTGCGGGCACAGCTGAAAATTGAGGATCAGAGCCTACACCACCTGAAAATACTAAAACTTATGTTACCACAGGGTGTTTTAGGAGCTGAGTATAATCTGGGAATTGTTACATACCCTGTTTATTCCATGTTTACTCTCACTGCAGTAGAGAGCTGAGCATCCTTAGTTTGTTTTCCAATGTGAAAATGAGAGCACTGAAATGAGCAGTGCTGTGCAAAACCGGGAGCTGAGATCCAGCTCACGTTACATTTCTCAGTCATGGATGGGAGAACTCTCTTTCTAGATGCACCCGGTGTCTTCTAAATCAAGTGACCTTGGAGTAGAGTCAACCTATTAGTAGCAAAACTGAGCAGAAGAACCCACGTATAAATCAGTAACTGGTTTGTAACGGACCTTTCCTATCTGCTGGTTGGTCATTTGCTTCAGTTTCCTGCCCCTCCTTCTGCTCTTGATCTCTTTACTTCAGCCTTGTGCCATCAGTTTCCCTTGTCACTTTACAAATCTTTTCTTCCAATATTTGCTATTCCTCTCCTAGTGGAGAGTTAAACTCACCCATAGACAGCCTCTAGGATTGCAAAAATATGTGAATTAGCTGTTTCACAAAGTTTACTTTTTTCTAAATGTAAGAGGTGTTTCCAGTTTTTGAACTTGCTTTTTTTTTTTTCTCCCCCTCACATTAACAGCCTGATGCTCAAACTCAACAAGATCTTTAACTCTGAAGTTTTGTTTTAGTTTTAGCAGACTGTTAAATTGTGAAAATTCGTAACAATGAGTTGGTATCTAAATTATCCACTCACCAGATTAGTTGAAAACAATCCATGGATGCTTATAAGCTGCAGTTTTTCATCTGAAAGTTTTGGATTTTTTATCATTTGCTGGTGTTTGTTAATCCAGTAATCCTTTTGCTTTCTGTTTGGTAGATTCTTAGAAAGTCCTAATTTTTGTTGGAACGCTACATAATCCCACAATGTAAAAGAGCAATGAGCATCGTCCCCAAGAACCTCACAGGTTGGAAACTCCAGAGTTTGTTCATGGTTAAAACAGCATAATACACAGGATTAATTATTTCTTGCACTGTATCTCAGGACATGATCTTGGCTCCTCTACTTTCTGTAATTAACTACCTATGAAAGTGCTAAGACTCTCCTTTTCTTATTTCTAGAATTCCAACTTTATTAGAGTCCATAAAGTCATTTCTGTTGCAAGCTTCACAATGAAACAGTCAGATCTGCAGCTCTCAGATGTCTTCCTAAAAGCGCTTAACCACCTGCCCCTGGAGTACAACTATGCTTTGTACAGCAGAATATTTGATGACTTTGGCACTCATTACTACACATCTGGGAAGATGGGTGGTTCTTACGACATTCTTTACCAGTACAGCTCTGAGGAACTGAAGAACTCAGGTACGTAATCTTTAACAAGAAGATACCATGATATGTTTGCCAGCTTTTCTTATCACTGTTTTCAGGTCTTACACCACATAGTAAGCTCTCCAACAGAAACAAATTCTTTAGACTTGTAACCCACCCAGTGGTGGGTGAGTTGCTGGGACACCTGTGACAGCTCACCTTGATGTGGGAGTCTGGGGGCACTGTGCCATCATGTAACATGGTTATAGTGATGAAGATGCTGCTCTGTGGTATTTCTAGGCCTGACAGTGGATGAATCAATGGAGTGTGTCCGAACAGAAACAACAAAGCGTGTGTTTTTCCGGAAGAAAAAGAAAGTCAGTACCAGATGTACCACAAACAGGATGACTGTGAAACACGAAGGTGACCATGATAATAGGTCCACGTCCTATTATTTTCCCTGAGAGATAACATTGTCCTCATCTAGGTGCCCCAGGTGATCTCCCAGCTTTGTGGAACTTCAAATGTTCTTCCACCACTGTCAGAGGAGCCAATGTTTCGCCATTTGTCTCTGAAACAAGCACTGGAAACAGTCTCCTACTTGCAGGACAAATTATGATGAGGAGTGCTCTTCCTCTGCTCTGGAGCACCATCACAGGGCATCCGGTGGCACTGGCTCTTCCAGTCAGTTGTGTATCTGACAAACACTTCTCATGGCTCTGGGTCCAGGGTCCAGGATGCTGAGCTGGGTAACAGGCACAAGTAGAAATGTGTGATTAAGACTTAGTCTCTGATCTTCTTTGAGGGCTCCTCAGTGCTCAGTGAGAGAGTTGGGCAGCAATAACATGCTCCCTGATCTCCTCCTCCCATCTTCCTCATGCCAAGCAGACATCTAGGTGCAGAAGTTCCCTGGCAATGACAGCAAAGTGTCTCAGGAACTGTAGAAAGTTGGTGCATTTTCTGCAAGAATGGCAAAAGTCATGCTTTGCACCACTAAGGACATGGATTTCATCACCTCCACCATGATTTTGTCCTTATTTTATGATCATTTTCTATTACTCAGGTGTTTACAGTTGGGATTAAAGAACCTGCCTTGCAATGCGTACTTCTAGAGGAGCCTGTATTCCCTGCATTTTCCACAAGTGTCTTGTGTCATTCTGAATTTCTCCATGGCTGAGGTCTCGAACACTTTCATTTAGAAGGCTATGACAGGCTGCTCTTATGCGATTGTTTTTCTGAGCTAAGGCTTCATTCTTCCAAGGATAGTTTAAAAAAAACTTAATAAGATTATATTCTTTTATATCATCTTACATTTTTTCTTAGAACCCTGTTGTGATATTTGCTGACTTTGGAGGCCTTTATCTGACAATACTGTGATGAAATTCCCTTTCAGGTTCCGTTTTGGAGTCAGCCGAACGGTCAGTTTCCCTGGTACAAGGTGGCAGGTCAGAGTATGCAGCAGCTCTGGCCTGGGAAAAAAAAGGGTCTTTTCCAGGACACGAAGTCTTCACAAACTGGTTGGAGTCAACAAAGGACAATCCCGTGGTGATTGACTTTGAGGTAAGAGAAGAAAAAAACCCACAGAAATAGTAAAGCACTCAATAGTTAGCAGCTCTTCAGTGAGTTCTACAGGTGTTTTGTCTTAAATGGGGATGATGTTCTATATGCTATGAATGCATATACATATGGGCACAACACAAACGTATAAAACTTTTATTAGAACTACTTCTCGTGCATGTCAGTTTATAAGCCACACCAGTTTGCATCATCCATGGACAGTGACAGGAGGAATATGAGTGAATTAGTCCAGCAGCAACAGAAGTTCAGGCACGGACAGGTGTTAGTAACTGAGCAGAAAAGCAGTGCATGGTGCTGGGACCACCTTTTTTTCTCTGTGCTCTTTCCTCTGTCAGGCCTGTGTGGCAAGGTATGGCACATACCTAAGCTGAAACAAAACAGCAGTCCCCCATTTAATGCAGCATGCTGTGACTTCACTGAGCTGCCTCCCTCCCTGGCTGGCACAGCAGCTGCTCAGCAAGCAGTGCTTGAGGCAAGCAGGAAAACCTGCCTGAATGCAGCATGCAGTAATCC
Organism: Buceros rhinoceros silvestris; assembly: GCF_000710305.1. NCBI lineage: Eukaryota > Metazoa > Chordata > Aves > Bucerotiformes > Bucerotidae > Buceros > Buceros rhinoceros. Next base: position 13,068 of record NW_010389980.1, on the reverse strand, counting down.
TTCTCCCACTGCAGCTCCTGCAGGCAGTGTAGGAATGTCTCACATGACAGCGACTGGACGTAAACAAAACCCACATCTATGGTGTCCTGAATTTTTAGAAACAGTCCCACTTAGCTGGTTTTCCACTCGCTCACAGAGCCCTCAATTGAGGAAATAAAACCAATATAAACAGGATAATACAGATGTATAGCACTGTCACGCTGCTTTAAAGCATCCATAACTTCCAACATGCCTGACTCCTGTGTGATATCACTTCATAGATTGGCACCATTGCCTTTAAAATCCTGCAGTTATTTTCAGCAGAACCCTACTGTGTCTAGGTAACTGCTTACTACATGGTTGTCTAACAGGTGTCACCCATCACGGATTTGGTGAAGAACGTGCCATGTGCAGTGACGAAATGTCACAACCTGAGGAGAGCCCTGAAAGAATATGCGGGCAGGTTTGACCCTTGCAAGTGTGCCCCATGCCCCAACAACGGCAGGCCTGTGCTTTCTGGGACGGAGTGTCTCTGCCTCTGCCAGTCCGGCACCTATGGCAAAAACTGCGAGACACGTGCTCCAGGCTATACATCAGGTATTTGGGGTGAAACTGTCATAAAGCAAACATGGTCCTTCTGGTATCTATTTGCCAAAGGTGAATCTGATGTAACCTTCCCTTACTAAATCCATATCACTTCTTACCACATGGTGATGGTCAGAAAGTGCAACAATAAAGGTAGGATTAAAAAATAAAAAATCCAACTGAATAGGCATAGCTCAAAGGAAATTGTAAGACAGGGCAAAAAATTCCTTAGCTACGTAATTAAGATAATAGGAAATGAGCTGTTCAGCAGCAAAAACGAAGTTGAAACCAAAGATAACGCATATAAAAATTAAGAAACTTATAGTTAATTTTCCCTATAGCCTATCATGCTTAAGACTAAATGGCTAAGGGAGATAAAAATTGTTGATTACCCAGCTGAGTTAAGGAGAAGGAACATTATCATAATTCTGAAGAATTTAAAGAACAATTTCATGCAAACAGCTTTTTAAATTACATTGGCAGTAGGGCCATAGCTAAGGGAAACAGAAAAGACTTACAGTATTATATTTATTATTACATATATTTATATTCCAGAATCAAAAGGGGACAGAAGGGAAAGTCACTTAGGCTGCTGTGAGACTCATTATCTGGCCCTGATAAAGAAATATTTGGAAAAAAATAAGCAATTGAATATATGCAGATAGAGGTGAATGTAGAAAGTATACTGCATGCAGAAAAGAAAGGGTGTGTAAATAAAAACTTTTTTTATATGTTTCATGGTGGCACAGACAAAATACCCCAGGGGTTAAGAAAAGAGAGTAGTAGTTTAATTTATCTTGCAAGGGATATAGATGTGGTGTTAGAGTTCAGATTTATTTAAAAACTCATTAAATACTGAGTTTTCTAAAAAGATTGTCAGCACTGTGAGAAGACAAACATCCATATGTGCAATAGAAGTAGAAAACGAGCTGCTTCTGGGTTTGAATGTTATTTGCAATCAAAACTAGAAAGGAAGATGTATTTTAGATCTTCATGAAACAGCTGGAATCTGGCTAACCATCTCTTTGGAAAACTTCACATTCTAGATACAATCTAGGCCATTAACAGTAACAATTTTAAAACCTCTGAAAACAGCAGTTATTAATTCACCACCACCCCTCTCATATGTTACCGTAAGGGAAATACTATGTATGGTACAGATCTACCAAAGACAGGGGTTCTGTCACTTCTTTGCAGTTGCTGTAGATGGCCACTGGGGCTGCTGGTCTGCATGGAGTCCATGCGATGCTTCTTTCAAAACAAGGAGGACTCGGAAATGTAATAACCCCTCTCCAATGAATGGCGGGAAGCCCTGTGAAGGTGAGCAGGAAGAAGAGGAGGACTGCTACATCTCTGTGTTCACAGACAGGTAAGAATATACTAGATCAAAAGAGCTCCATAGTCATGGGGCAGAGTTAAGGAGCCCTCCAGAATGGCTTTGTGATCCCTAAGGAGGAAATAGCAGACAAGTCTCCTGTCTGAACTTCTGTGGTGGGGCTGAGAGGGAATGTCTGAAAATCTTCACAACTTTCTTCAAGTTGGGATTTATTCATTGTTTATTCCTAGAAAATGGCTGATGAATGACATACTAAATTACACCTGTAGATCTCTTAGGCTGCCTTTCATGGCTTCTTGTCCAAAGCCATAGAGAACTCATCTGCTTTCACTCATAAGAGTTCACAGTTTCTGGTTTTTTAATATCACATCCTTTTCTCTTAGAAGTTTAAGTCTGAACTCAGTCTCAGAGAGAGTTCCACTGAAACTATCAAGCTTTTCATATTCCTACTTTGATTAAGTCTGATGTTTCGCTTTTGCACAAACTGGCTTAGTTTCTTGCATCTTCAAGAGCAAGTCTTTGCATAGATTCAGTTTCTCTACTGGAACCAAGACCTGAGCAGGATTTTCACCTTCCCTGCTGTAATGACTGCGGACAGGATTCTGAAGTGGATAGGAGAGAATTGAAAGAAATGGGCCACACAGTTCTTTGTTTCTCATCTCAGTTAGACACCACAGGCTCTACAGCTCCACGGTCTCAGAGACCAGCCTCCTTTAACCATTGCCTGATGGCAACAGGCAGGTTTTGACTATGCTATCTGAAACCCAACCAAATCACATGGACTCCATAGAGACTTCCTCCATATGCTGTTCTTTGCCTCTTCTCCTTACTCTATAAATAAATACTTCATGAGTTATGTCAATAGAAATTGTAGCCCTGTATCTATCTCTTTTTTAGTGCTCTCACAATCTCCAATCAGCACCTGCAAATTTTGATGTCCACCATCTTTAATTTAACACAAGGAAGTTTTTTCACTATGGGGGACAAGATGGGTCACACTTGCAGCACTCCTGTCTAAAACTTCTGACATTCTGCCATTGGTATTTAGTGACACCAATGCTGAAGATACATCATTACCAGCAAATTTTTACCTTTCAGAGGTGCTCCTTGTATAAATGATGATGAAGCCAGGAGAGAAGAGGATGTTTTGACTGGTGAACCTGATTCAGGATGCTCCAGGCCAGACCCACCAGAAAATGGCTTTATCAGGGTGAGCATGAAAAATAATGGTATAGAAGGAAAGCGTTAGTAGTTGCAGAGCTGGGAAATTTTACAGCTTCTTTGCTCCATGTGCCCGATACCCAAGCTAGCTACTGTGCTAGTGAGCATGTTGCTGTTTCTGTGGCATGCTGTGGGGCTCTAGTACACCAAAGTCCACCAGCAAATGAAGCAAAGGCAAGGTAAAATCAATTTCAAACAGTGGTCCTTGAATCCTTGTTCTGTACCCATGACATCAGTTAGTGCAGTTGAAGTAACATATCATTGTATAGGTGAGTGGATGACTGGTACATCAGAGTAGGAAAAGCACACTTTCATCGAATCATATCATCGGGCTTTTATCATTGCTTCTTTTGACAATATCTGGTCATATTACCATGGATTCTTGAGATACTTGTTTTGGTTTTTTTTTTATATAGAATGAAAAAAACCAGTATGCTGTGGGGGAAGAAGCTGAAATTGCCTGTGTGAGTGGTCACATCCTCAGTGGCTATCAATTCCTTCGGTGTCTGCCAGATCAAACCTGGACGCACCAACCAGTTCAATGTCAACGTAAGAAAGAGAGAACTAATTTAGCAGAGCAATAAAAACAGGAGTGAAACAAAAAACCACAGATTTTTAATACAGGTTTTAACAAAAGAATCTGTAACTATATCTGAAAAGATAGACTTTTTAGAAGGTATTTCACGTAGAGTTGGCAAAAACCTTCTGAGTTTCTATCTCATTCCTCTTTCAATTCAGAAGTGATGTACATTGTAAGTATATTGTAATATTCAATGCTTTAGAAAAACCTCAGATGGATGCTGTGAGGTCCTTCTCTTGTCTAGTTTTGAATATCTTTAGGAGAAGGAGTGTTCTTTTGTTTCCAGACTTACACAGACATCTCTAAGTTGAAGACATTTATGCTGAAGACAGCATTCTTCGAGAAATTTGACTACCACTTTTTATTTTAAATGGATGATGTGAGACTAACCACCACCATCCCTCCAGACTGCCTGGAAAATCCTCACAATAGATCAATGCCTGGAAGTATTTATAGTCCAATTAAGAAATAAGAATCAGAACTGACCTGGATTTTGCTAACCAGAAAGATTCCAGTAGTTTTCTAGAATTCAGTGTGGTTTCATTGACTTAGTGTTCATTTTATCACAAAAAATAACCTGAATACACTTATAAGCTCTCTATTGCCATTCATTTTAATTGTTTTGTTAATAGCTTCATTTACAAATAAACTAAAATACATTAGAAACATATTACAATTATTTAGATATTGATTGAAAAATATTTTAAAAGACTGTGACAGTGCACAGAAAATTTCTAGACTTATGTTAAGTCTTTGTTAGTTTTGAATGTCAGTCAAATATTCACTCTTACTGAGTTTTTACTGTCTTTATGGCTCTTCAGATGAAGCATTATGACCTGCTGTGAACATCCACCTACCATACAACCAAGAAGAGTTATGCTTTTTCCTTGTTTGTTGCAGCCTCGGTATGCCTCAGGCCACCAACATCTGACAATGTCATGATTTCCCCATTTAAGCACCACTACAACACTGGTGAAACCATTAAGCTGAGCTGTCAAGCTGGGTTTACAGTCACTGGTCAAATGCAGTATACCTGTGGGAAAGACCTGTCCTGGGTACCTGCTATTTCGAGGTCTATCAGATGTGAAAAAGGTTAGTATGCCTGCAGATCCTTTACTGTTTCTACACTGCTGTGCTGGTATTACCAGCACAGTTTATTTTAGCTAGCCAGAATTTCTAGGCAGATGACTGGTTTTAAGACATATAGCAACTGTCCATTAATTTTGGTTTTACTTTAGGCCAAATAAAGTGCCATATAATTTCAGCCCCAAACTTCTACTTTAAGTTCAGAATTTTGGGGTGCAATGTACTGTACACATTAATTTTGAAGCTGAGATACGTGAAGTTTTCTTAAAAACAAATCAAACCCCAGCTGTATTAACAAGGCTTTATGAAAGCCAAGTAGGGGAATGTATTCTGTTGAAACTTTAGCTTCCTTTCTTGTGCAGGATTTTTCTAGTGATTTTTGCAAAGACTGATGGATAATTGTGGAATCCCAACCATGGCAGCTTTTGGAGAGAGAAATCAGGGATAAACAGAAATAAATCCATTCCAGGTTTTACAGCAGGAGTCTAAGATACTTCTGTTCGGTTAGTTACCAGTTACAATAACTCTAACTCTTTTGTTTCAGATGTGCAAACTACAGCTAGAGGTGCTTGCAATCCAGGACAAAAGCAAGTTGGATCTCACTGTGTTTGTATGTCTCCAGAAGAAGACTGTGGGTAAGTAAAGTACTTTAGTTAGAAAAAAAGTTGAGTTTTCTCCACGAATAGATCACAAGTCTATTGTGACACAAAACAGGAAGTAGAGCAAAAGACAACAGCAATTCAGGGCTATTCTATGTTCAGATATTAGCCAGCTATACCTCTGTATCCTAATTACAGCCCCATTTACAGCCTGTGAAATAAATGAACAATGACATTAACCAAATGGCGCACCATGGCGCATCCTTTTAATCTATGTTACCATCTGCTACTGCAGATCCCAACTCTTCCTTTTCTTCTCTATTCCTGCAATTTCTGTATTACCACTGTCATCACCTCAAGGTCACGTCCCTTGTGTTTGGAATTCACCTTTTTCAGATGAACATGCTGCAAAATAGACTGTATGTGTCAGTCTTCAGAGCATATAAAAACATGTAAGACTTGGATTTACTGTCTGTACACAACATGACCTGCGCAGACCATTAAGTTTTCAAGTGAATAGAGGGTTATCCTAGAGGATTTTTAGTAAATGACTGGCCAGGGTGAAGGTGTGCTGTGGGGATGCAGATAGCAAGGATGAGCACAGATTGAGTACAAGCTGGGAAGCTGCAGGGCTGAGATCAACACACATTCCACCACAGGAATGACCACAGGAAACTCCCTTGCCATGGGATTAATCTCACTCATGTCAACACCCAAATAAGCAGGCCTATTGTCTCTCAAGAGTCCTTGGGTAGAGAGAGCATGTTCAGAGGCTGCTAGCTATTGTCAAAAGTACATAGACCACATCCTCTGAGAACTAGAGAGGTTTTGTTGACCAAAGCTATAAGGTCAACTCAGGAACATAAACAAAGCGAGTTGTTTTTCTCCCCTTCTTTGGGAAGATGACTAAGCTGCACTAAATGATGAAATGCCTGTACCTGCTAAGAACAAACCAACTTGGGAACCAAGAGCAATACAGAAAGAACCTACATGCAGCGTGGCTTTGCCAGCTAGGACACAGATTTTTCTTTGCTCCCAAAATAACCATGCCTCAGAGGCAGACTTGCACACATTGCTGCAGGGCTGCATTAGCTCACACAAGGCACCCTAGGGCCTACGGAAATTCCACACATCTTGTGGAGGTAACAACACCTCCTGTTTTCTTGTGCAGGCACACGTTCTTCACCTTCCATCTGTTGGACAGGACCAAAGCTTCCGCATCTCGCAGCACTATGCTGTATCAGGTCCAGGTGCTGCAGTAGATTGGACAGCCTTAGTTTAGGCAGATACCCAAAGTGGACTTGTTTCCAGCCTACTAAAATAATTTTTCTTTTTTCTTTGGGTCAGGCACTACTCAGAAGACATCTGTGTGCTAAATGCTGTTTCTGAGCAGAATATCACCAAGCCCAGCTGTCAGTATTCAGCTGAAATGTGCCTCGGAGAGCAGTCGTTTCATTTCTTGCATACTGGCCCTTGCCGTGGTGATTACAACCTCGACTGGGCTATTGAAAGGGCAAAGCTCTCTACAAACAGCTTGAAGAAAGTGCCCTGTGGCTATGACACCTGCTATGACTGGGAGGAGTGTCCAGGTATGATTTCTGAGAAGTGGTATTTATCCAGCCCTGTGGATCTAAAAATAAAACGTACTGACTCTTTCACCGTTCCAAGAGTGGGATTTACAGCCATTTCAGCAATTTACGATGGAAGGAGTGTGGAAGTGTGGTCAGTCCCGTGTCCCCGCTACAAAGTGTTATATGCTTTATACGCTTTTTACCTTGGGCACAACTAGTGTAGTATTTCCACTCCACATTAGTTAGGCACAAAAGGAATTTGGAGATTAAGGGAACTTCTTTGGGAGAATTAACATTTAATCACAAAAATGGAGTCAGCAACGTTATCACCCATTCTCTGTGCAGCTACTATAACTACTAGTTTTTACTTCAGGAGTATTTGGTTCACAACTTCCATAGCATATAATTAAATTATTAAATTAAATTATGACACTACTTAAAAGGCAAGACTGGAGCCATCAGTCTTAATGGGCTTTTAATGGTCAAATTTGGAAATACCCATATGTGAAAACCGTGTTTATTAAGAGTTTTAATGAACTAGCTAAGCTGGTGAAATCCCTAAAAGGATTATTTTACAAACACTGTTGTGCAATTTGGGTATTTACTGTGTAACTTTGTGATAAGAGCAGTGGGCTTTCCTGTAAATGTCTGAGGTGCTGGTTGCCTCAGCGCACACAAAGCGCTTGCCAGGAAAAGGCTGAGTGGCAGCCACGATCATTCTTCCTTGCTTCCAGAGACAAATATGACCCTTATCTCACCTTGTCTGCTTATGACAAATAAAGCAACAGCAGCATGCAGCAATACTAAAGCCCCATTTTGAAGAAGCAAGATTTCTACAGCACAGAATTTGAAGAAGGTAGCTGTAAAAATACCATAAGACGAGTTTTTCCTTGTGGGGCCAGAGCAGAGGGCGTGACCAAGTGTGCCCCTCAAGGGACATGCTGTGGGGGAGACTCTAGGCACCTTGGGCTTCTTGGAAGGTGGTTATAATTAAAAAAATATTGGGCTTATTTATTCCTAGATCTGCTCCCACTGTGGAAATGGCTTAAAACTGGATCCTGTGCCAGCACCTCGGTGTTTTTCTCTCAAAAGCCTACAGAGGCTCTCTGTTCAGTGAGGAAAAATGAGAAAGGAGAAATATACATTCCGTAAAATATGTTTTCCTTGTGATGCTCAAGAAGTTTGAATTGGACTTTCCTCCTCATCCACAAAAGTCCTCTTTATCATGATATGCACAAACTTTTAGGAAACAGAATTCTGGTTTTCCTGAGAACGAGTAGCTGGTATCAACACAGAGGCAGAAGATACTGCAGTACCATGTGAAAGCAGCTAAACAGAGCAACACACAGATTTTCCATGCGCTTTAAGAATGGGAAGGCAGAAACTTAGTTTTCTGCCTAGGGAATTTCAGGGAAAGAATATAAAGAGTCAGAATCTGATTAGATCAGAAATGGGTAGTGAAATAATCTGCAGGACGGAGCTTTACCACAGGCCAGCAGCAGGTAGCTTAGCATTCATAAAGAGAGCTTTAACGAAATAGGAGCTGACGCAATATGGACCTTAAGACGCCATTTCACAGCAACATCGTGGGCAAGGGTAATTGGGAACAGAAAGTCAATATCTTTTTGTTTAGATGAAAGGTCAGGGAAAGACAGTGGATAAAAATACATATTTCGTTTCTGCTTCTGTATGGGCCACTGCTGGTATTTAAAGCTTCTTTTGTCCCTATTTCCAATACCTTACCATGTAGTGTAAGCACTGTAGGCTTTTTGTAAACAAGGTATCACAAGCCTCCAACACTGCTTTTCCCTATTGGACTTTGAAATGTCAAACTATAAAATATGATTTTAGTCATGACATTGAAGCTAAAATTCCACGTTCATTTCCAGAGACACAGACCCAGTGCTCCTGCCTGATGCCTTACCAGTGCCCCAAAGGAGAAAGTCACCTTCACTGCATCCAAATGGAGTCAACAGGGAGGAGAAGGACAGTCAGTAATTGCATGTTGGCAGCCATGAAGTGTGCCGGCATCAAACTGAAGCTGCTGGAGCAGGGTAGCTGTCTGGCTTAACCTGTCAGCATTCCTGGCAACCACCACAATCATCCCACCATGCACAGATTGAGCCATCCTGGGAAAAACTTGGCTCCTTATAAAAGGACAAGTACATCAAAAGCAAATGATGAAAAGAAAAATAGAGCTCACTTAACAGATTAATGGGAGAAGGGTGGCAGTGGGCTTTTTTTGGTCTGAAAATGACCTGGGTATGGAGTACAGGAACTGCTCTCGCCGCTGGTAACTCCGTGGATGTACAGAGGGAGGGGGGGGAGCAGATGGGAAAGAAAAAAGAGGAGCATTGGCACTGGTCTCCCCTGGTGCTGGATGAGACTTTTCCTTTCCTTCTCCAATTGTTGCTTGGTCCCTGCGTTGTGACTGCCATGCGCCTTGGTTGTCTCACAGGCTGAGGACCTGCTGTATCATCCAGACAGGTAGACCAGGCACTTTAACACCTGTATGCTCCCTCTGACAGCTAATAGGGTATGAAGGAGACTACCTATATGGGCACTCACGGTAGAAATTCAGGGAGCAATACAAAATACTGAAAACCACAAATACACTATGATTGAGTGAAATCTTCAAAGCCATGTGACGTTTAATCAGAGTAACTGAAGGGAGGAAGTGTTTGCTTTCTGGGTTGGTTTGCTGCTTTTGAGCTTAAACACTGTTGGGGAATTTTTATGTTACCCCTTGAGGTGAATTAAACACACATTTGTGCTTAAATATAAAAGAAAGCTTGAATGAACTTTAATGCATTGGGCAGAGTCTTACCGCAATATGCAGTTCTACATGGAGTCTGCAAGAACACATCACAAGTAGACTCCTTATACACTCTCGCAGCAGCACTGATCCTGAGCACAATTGCATTGGGCACTTCAGCCTGGCTGTGGGATCATTTGTCAGCCCAGCTCTGATGCCCAAAGATGGGCCACTGAGCTTGGGCCCCTGAGTGCTCCCATTCCAGGATGGCTAAAAGACAATACTGAGGCTGTTTCTTATCACCAGACTTGCAAGGAGTTGTTCTTTCTCTGGGATTTCTACTTCCAGTCAGTTTGTCTCCTTCTTGCAGTTAATCTGTCTTGACCTCCATGCCAGATCAATCCTCAGTCACAAATCACCACTGCTGAGCAGTTACAATTAGAATTTCTCCTTTAGCACTCAGAAATTTACAAACCTGAGGATTAGAAACCTGCCTTCCAGGAAGGGGAAAGCTGAAAGTCACTTCTTTTCACTAGCAGTCAGCAGAACAATGAAAATCAGGGGAAGAAGCACAAGAAGTGTGATTGGTGAACAGCCCGCCCTAGGTATAACTACCACACCTCGCCAGGGCCTTAGCAGAGTCACTTGAGAGCTGGGAGGGGGCTGGATGTGAAATGGTTATTTTCCTTCCAAGGAGGTATCAAATTCTCATATTTGGGATGTTGCCAAGCTCCCAGCAGCTAGTCTCAACTGGATGGAGCTTAAGGAAAAGAAGCAATTAATCCTACTGCTAAATACAATAAAGCATTATGTTTTCTTGCATAAAATGTGTAGTGAAAATTATTATAAAAACATTGAGATAAGTTTGCCTGTGTAGATTTATAGCTCTTTCTTCCAACTGAAGATTTGTACTAGTAAGCTGGTGACAGTCTAGGAGAAGGTTGCAAATGCAATTTCCCCCCACTTGTTTTTAGTGCCCTTATTTCTTTCTGCTGGTTGCATTCTCTGGGGGGAATAATCACTCAGAACGGTTGCGTATGCCTTCTACACACTCAACAAGCAATGATTTCTTGCTCCTGACTCTCTAACCTTAATACTAGCTTTTTATTACAGGACTCTGATTGAAGCATGACAGTCTAGCAATGTTTCTGATGGGAGGAATTTTTTCCCTGGCACTTCTCCCCATGACAAACTGACAGATGAAGTTATTTCCTGTAAACAGAAGGCAGCCAAGAGCTCTGTGGCTATCCCCAATTTTCTAGCACCTCTGGTTTCAGAGTGGTTGTGTGCTGTGCATGCAAGCACTTGCATTGAAGACTTGCATGGTTCTTTCTTGCTGATAGGGATAACTCCCGTAATTTCTGTTTTACAGTTGAGCATTATGGCGCAGAATGGAGACATCATCTGCCACTCACTAATAAGGTGGTGATTCAGCCATTTAATGAATCCACAGGAAATCTTCAGCTTGCTGAAATTAGTGGGAGTTTTGCTGTTGGCTTCAGTAGGGTCAGGACTGCGCTTGCAAGGACTTTAGGTTTGCTGCTATGCTCCATCACAGGGGTCCCCAACCCTCACATGAAAGTTGGTCGCTCTTTAACGTTTCCTGCAACACCTGTCTTTTTCTTGGATAAGCTGTCCTCTTCCCTGTGATAACTTGTAGTAGGTAATGATAGTTTTCTTATTCACTGATGGCAGGAAACGTCTTCCCTCCTTTGTCATTGTAAGCTCCAAGTAATTTTATCTGGCTTGATGGATCATTGCCTTGGGTCATAAATTATAATTGGGGAAGATGAAGCAAACCTGAATGGAATCTGTCAGGGTAACCAGGGTTACAGAGACCTTACCAGTTCTCGCAGAACAGCTTTCTCAATAGTGCAGCTCCTTTACTGCACAGAAAAATCCTATCTATTTGTTCTTAATGTCAGAGAGGAGACATTATCCAAAACTAATATAATGAGCCTTTCCACTGACTCAAAGATCCATACAACATCCCAGCATATATAATTTTTCACTAGCACAAAACTAGGTGAAGTATATGTAGAATCACTTCCCACAGGGAGAGACCTGAGACATGATTCAATGAGTGGACAATCAGCAGGTGCTGTTGTGGGCTTCTGTATAAACAGTTCTGTATGGCAGCTGTTAATATAGAGTGCAAGATTTGAGCAAATATAGAAAAGAACTGAAAATATATATATATAGTGTCAGTTATAATGTTTATCATTATGCAACCTCATAAAGGGGTAATCCAGAGTTTGCTTCAAGGGTTTGAAGATAATGTAGATATATAGGTTTAAATGTCAAATGTCAAACTTTTGTCAAGGAGCCACTACTTAGTTATAGCAATTATGATTTCCTGTTAACAGCTATGAGAGAAAACAACTTGTATTAAATGTTTGAGTCATGATACCTTCATTTCAGCTGCTATGTGAGATGTAAAGATTTCTTAAATTAAGAACTGGGTGCAAAATATGACTGTGGCTATTAAATACAAAGATGCTAGATGCAGTAAACGGTAGAAGACAGGTACCAGAGCTTTCGCTAGTGAGACTTTCCCAGTGAGCGATAAATCAGAGGCAGTATGGGAGGTTTTTTCCCACCGAGTTCCTGCAGAGCTCACTGCAGTCCAATGCACTCACGGGTTTGCACTTCAGGGAGTGCAGGGATGCATATCCAACAGCAGCATGATTTGCAATGTTCATGATAGCTCCAGCTCAACATATTCAACTCACATATTTAGAAGAAGAGGTCCATCACGTTTCTTCTCACCCAGAGATTCCTGAGCAGTAGGCTTTGGCTATCTGTTTCAGAAAAAAAAGGAGGCTTCAGCTATATCTGTAACAGAACTGAATCAGTTCTGCTGGTGGAATGTTAAGGAACAAAGATGCTACAAATAACATTATTCTTAAGTTAGAACTTAACTAGATTTAATAAACCCCCTTCCCAGATGTGTCAGTTTTACTACAAGAGGTCTTTCAAGCAGCTTCCAAAGCTGTGTGTGTTCATGTGTGGGTAGATGTGAAGATTTCCAACACGGAAGTGTTTCGGTAAGCTGATCTTGCTTGGTTACTGGGAGTGAGATGTCCCTACAGGCGTGTGTCTGCACCCACACTAATCATCTTTGGCTATTCTGTTAGTCAGCAGAGAAGAGAAACAGCCCCTTAGAGGACAGGATTTCTGCCATCTTAAGTAGACATCTAAAAACAGGCTGGCTGTGTCATGCCCTAAAGGTGCCAGTCTTCCTCTCTTGACTGTGAAAGGAGCTCAGGGGTGACTAAGCCAAATAAAAATATTTATGCCATAGCTGTTTAAAACTGGATGAAATAAACCCTATCTCTTATATTTTTAAAAAAATT
>NW_010389979.1:29187-55624 GCF_000710305.1 Buceros rhinoceros silvestris | reverse complement strand
AACGGAAAGAAGCCCACCGGAACTTTTAACCTATTGATGTTGTGTTTCTGTGTACACGGCAGGGAATACCTGATTGGTCGGTTTACAACAGAGCTTCCCAAAACAAGGGAAGTTTTGGCTAACCCAGGACACTTGTAAACACACCGTGAAGTCCTAAAATGTTGCTTCTGTGGCGGAGCACAAGCCTTGGGTTGGATCCCAATCATCCCCAAAGCTGGATTTGTCAGAAGTGAACGATGAACTGTCTACCTGAGGACCTTGACAGAGTTTATTTATTTATTTCTGCATTTACTTTGCTTTGTGCATGCTAGGATTAGCATTAAAAAACCCCAGAAAATACAACCAACCAACCAGATAAAACCTGTAAAAATAACCCCTAGCATGTTTTATCTGTACAGGTTGAGCAGTAGGAGGAAAAAAAACCACCAATAAAAATAATAATAATTTGTCAGTTACAAAAGTATCCCTAAAATCTCTTTAATGTATGGTTAGAACTAGTTTGCAGATCTTGGTTTCTTGTAAAGAATTTAAATTTACTTGTCATAGAATTAATGGCATGTATTGCTCGCTTGATGTCTTCGGTATCAGTGGCCTCCAAAATGGGGTGCACAAGAGCATCCATGGAGGTGTGGCAAGAAAATATTAGGACTTATATTTTATCTGAAAAGTAAGAAAGAAATTCAGCTCTGTTTAATATACATATTGACACTGGCAGCCTCACTCGGTCCTGCGTCATGTGTATTTTGCGAGGTGTCTGAAGGGTGAATTTAGTATTCCACAGTGTGGAGGAGTTGAACTAGCACTTTCACTTTGTTTTCATGTATTGCAGTGTATGCAGTTTATATATGCCTGGTTAGGTGGATCTGTGAATTGTATTATCTAGTTTTAACTAAACTAACCCTCACAGAATGGACAAGTGGCTTAAAAAAATATCCTGCAAAGAGACCGTGGATTGCAGGTAACGCTAATAATGTGAGCACAGGTGAACGGTAAGAACATGACAGAGATGATGCTTCTTCTACTCCTAGTATGAGCTTCTGATCAGCTGCATTATGAGGATAAAACAATGGCAGTTATATCTGATAAGAAGTTGGTCAGGAAAATTTGGGTTTTTCAGGAACACTATTTGAAATATGAATGTACATCCACTATTGTTAATGATGAACCTCACCCTAAGAATATAGTATCTTGAGATATATCAGCTAACGGTAGCATGAAGCCATCACAATTAGCAAGGCATTTAAAACCTAAGCATTCAGAAGATGAGGACAAACCTCTACAATTTTTTCAGCAATGTTTAAAGTCCTGTGATACTCAGTGCAGTACTTTGCCAGATTTTGCTGAACTTAATGGTGGAACTTTAGAAGCCTCTTTTTGAGGTTTCTCAATAGCAACAGGCGTAGAAGCCATGTACTGTTGAAGAAACACTTCATTTTCCTGATGCAGTAAAAATGTCTGAAATAATACATGGAAGACAATATGGTGACAATCTTAAATGCATCCTTTGTCAGCAGATACTATTTGAAGATGTCTGGAAAACATTGCCAAAGATTCGAAGAAACAAATATTAGAAAATATTACGCAGTGTGGGAGGCTTGCTATACAGCTGGATGAAAGTACAGATGTTTTTAATGTGGCTTACCTTACAGTAGTTGCTAGATTCTGTGTTGGTATTGAAATAATCAAAGAACTAAGTCACTAAGGAAAGATGTACCAAAGAAGATATGTCCTTAGCAGTAAATAACTTATTTAATAATACTTATTTTGAATGGAAAAACTCCACAAATGTAACCACCGATAGAGTGGCTGCTTTGACTGAGGTAAAAAGGATTCTGGGGCAAGGTTACAAGGAGAGCACCACGCATGGAATTTATTCACTGCATCATGCAGGCAAGCAACAAGGAACTGGAGCTAGAGGTGCGCAGAGTGCTGCGGGATGTCATCACTGTGGTCAGTTGTGTGAAAACAAGACCTTTAAATAGTAGAATCTTTACAATAACTTGTAATGACATGGGAAGTGACCAGGAAAATCTTTTGCACTGTGCAGAACTGTGCTTGTTATGATGGCAAAGTGCTTAGAAGTGTTGTAAAGCTCTTAACTATGCATTGTTCTTTCACAAAAAGATGAGTGGTCTGAATTTGCTGACTTGTCCTGAGATGACAGGTGGCTGTCAGCAGTATGCTGACTAACAAGTATTTAACGAAAAGTAAAGACACTTAATGTGTCCCTTCAAAGTGAAGGTGACATTGCAACAATGAGCAAGAAGGTGACTGCTTTTTCAAAGAAACACATGCTATGGAGAGAGCGTTTTGAAGACAGATGTTTGGAAACATTTCCACCATTGTGTGATTTTTGTTGCCAGAGAAGATCTGTAACTTTAAACTTGGAAACAGAATTTCCTCACCTGTTGAAAAGTCTTCCAAATGAAGAGTTTCAGAGGATTTTGAACTAATTTGTTAAAAATGTAAAAATGCAACACCTTCCACTAGTTTGCAATAACAACTGCTTAATATTGGGCAATATGGAAGTTTACTGGCCAGATTTCAAAAAAAATGGTTGTGCAATTAGTGGATGGAATGAAAAATTACTGTTATGATTTAGCAAGTGCAGCCAGTGATGCACTTTCATTAGGATGTACGTATCTTTGTAAATTGTCTTTTCAGCTATGACAGCCATTAAAAAGTATTGAAATAAACTGAATTTAGAACCAGTCCTTCAAATCACTGTATTACAAAGTATTAAGGCAACATTTTAAAAAATGAAGCATATTCAATCACACGGATCTCACAAAAAGAATTGTTTTAGAGAGCAAAACGGTTTTTTGTACCGTTATTAGTAACAATTTTTTAAAAATACTGTTTATTTCATCTCTATCTCCTTTTGTTTTATATGTTGTATAATGTATAGAATATATTAGTAAAGTAGTACCTGTAAACAGTTTATAAATAAATATTACATGTATTGGAGGTGTGTGCTTAAAAAAATTTTACTGATAGAGATGCACAGTAAAAAAGGTTTGGTGATAACTGTTCCCGTGTTATTATTGATACCAATTAATGTTCACAGAAATAAATATATGGAAGTTCATCCAGATCACGGGAAGTCTATTTTAAATGTACATACTTTACTTATGAAAAACATTTGTCTAATAGAAACGGAGAATACTTGTAGCTTTGTTTCATGAAGAGAGGAGTGGTATTTTCTGCATGAGCTTCAAGTGCTGGGCTGCCCTAGCTAAGATCAGAGCCACGCTATTTTAGTTGCGTAATGGTAAGGTAGAGTGGTCCTTGTAAAGAGCTTACTGTCTCAGTAGTTGAGAATAGTAATTTGTGGGTGGATAACGGTGATATAGAAAGCTGATTGCAGATCTAGGGGTAGATTCAAATGTTTGTTGTCTGAATCGTGTTATCGCTTGAGTGTACTGTTCTAGAGACAGCTTGATTTTTCAAGCATTGTCAGATGTTTTGTTTGTTTGAAGTTGCTGGTGCTTGGCTCATCTGAAATCAGACCATAAGCACACCTTCCGGAGATAGGAATATTGGTGTATGACGGCTGAATTTTTTCCCTTGTCTTACACAGTTGTTCTAAACTATGTAAATGTATGCATTACTGAAGTGTCCTGGCATCCTGAAAGGTAACGTGGGACAGATTTCGAAAGTAATTGGTTTTTTTTCAACTGCTGTTATGAAATGATGCGTTCTGCCGTGTCTAAGTAATGTATGGTAACTTGCTGATTAGTTGAACATTTTATTTAACAGTTGTAACTAACATGCAGAGATGAGTACTTTTTAATGAGCTGCCTGCATGCTCTCTTCCTCAGGCTGAAGCTGAAACCTCTGACATGGCCACGGCCTCACCAAGATCTGACACAAGTAACAGCCGTAATGGAAGATTACAGATGCAAGTAACAGGCAAGTAGTGATAGGTATCACGGTGATTTTTACATGAAAACATATGTGTTCTAAAAAGCAATCTTTGAAATATGTGTGAAAACCCAATCAGTATAGTTAATATTTTAATTAATAACTTGAATGGTACAGTTAAAACTCTGACTATATGTAGATGAATTGAAGCTAGATAGAGGTTATATAGGAAGGTGGATGACAGAGTTTAATGATATCTTCAAATTAAAAAAAAAGAGATTCATTACAACAGTAGGAACGAATGTAAGGAATTTTATTTGGGAACAAATCATTAATGGCATGAATTCTGCAGAGGGAATACTTATTATTGATATTCTATAAAAAAGATGAGTGGTACTGAACCCCAAGCTGAAAATGCGTGCAGTGTTAAGGTGAGGCTGGAGAAGAACTGGAGGGGATCCCAAAATCTGCTGGCCCTTCAAAAAATTAAGGTCTTTGGTTACGTATCGGTTAAAAATCTTTTGAGAGAAATACAGGTATTTTGTGTTATCCTTAGGACAGCAGGTTGGGTTACACAGCCGCATGCAATAATTTAGATTGGAAGGGACCTTTGGGGATTTCCTAGTCTGCTCTCTGGCTGAAGACAGGGCTGCCTTTGAAGTTAGATTAAGTTGCTCAGGTTGCTTACTGTGCAGTTGAGTTTTCAGTACCTTAGAGCTGTAGATTACCAGCTTTCCTGGGCAACTTGTTCTGGTGATGAACCACAGCACTGTGAAATGTTTTCCTTTCTATCCAATTGGAATTTACTATGTTGCATCTTGTGACTGTTTATTTTTCTCTTTTGCTGTGCTGGGTCTCATAGTACAAGGCAGAATGCAGCCGTCTCGGTATCTGCTGGAAGGGAAACACAGGGGGCTACAAGCAATTTCTGGTTATATTTGGGACACTTTTTTCAGTAGATGTTGAACAAACCAAGTAGGTTATGCATTCTGCTACTCACGGATAAGAATTGGTCAGGCATATGGCAGTTGGTGTCAGTCTTAGCTGATCTTTCTGTGGGATGGCAGAGCAGAACAAAGACTTGTTGTAATCTGAAGATAAAAAAATGCATCTAGGTAAACAAGTTTGATAGCTAATTATGACAGTGTTAGAGTAGGTAAAAGGAAGAATGTTACCAGGAAGTAGTTAGATATTGTGGGTAGATACATATACGTGTAAATGTATATGTGTGTATGTATGTATATAAGTTGATTTCTTAACTTCTGTCAAACTGATGTGTCAAACCTCAGGTTAACTGCTCAGGTAATACAAGCAAGGAAATGAGGCTCTGTGTACAGCCGTTGCTATACAGGGACATTTTTAATTAGGCCTGAACTGCATATAAAAAAAAAAGTTTGCCTGATAATCGCTCAGATATATCATACTTGGATATTTTTCAGTTAAGGGAAAAGTAGGAAGAACAATGAGAAAATGAAGAGAAGAACCCACGTGATTTTTAGTGTTTATCTCTGAAACAATTGTGCAGTCTCTCCAACCTGTCCTGCCAGAGTATGCGGTGAAGAGAATATGTCACACGATTTTAACTATCTGACAAAGTAGATTTTGAAAATAAAAGCTACCGTTTTAGCATTGACCTTTATACATTCTGCAGAAGTAGAAAAAGTGAGGAATAATATTGCCATGCTGTGTTTCATATGTTTTGTAGGCAGCGTGTTTTCTGGTTTTCAGCAACAGTATGCTGTTACAGATAAAGCCATGTATTTTATTAGTTTCTAGTGCCAAACTGAAGCGGAAAAAGAATTGGTTTGGAACAACTTTCTACACAGAATTAACCGCAGATGGAGAAATTAAGAAAACAACAAAATCAAGTAGTTCTTCAAATCCAAAATGGGATGAGCAGCTGACAGTGTAAGTAGATTTTTTTTTGTTTTGTTTTGTTTAATACTACTTATTAGGCAGACATTGCAAGCAAATATCTACTAAGTTTGGCTGCCTACATAATTTTTTCCGGCAGTTGACGACTAAGTGTAGACATAAGATGATATTTATCGCAAATATTTTTTTCTCAATTCTTACAATGTTTTGAGAATATTTTTTGTACAGAGTATGTTACTTGTGTGCAGTTGCTATACGTGGTATACTGTTGATATTTGTTAGCACTGTGGACCACTCAAGTTTACGATTCCTCTCGAAAAGCTGTTACTAATTGTGACCATGTCATTCTCAACTTTAAAAGGAAAAAGAATCTCAGCTGGATAAGTAGTAGTTATGAGGAAGGTCACTTTTCCCCTTGATTTTCCTAATGAAGGAATATACACACAAAAACAGTTTACTGCAAAGTGACCTTGCAACTTTTCCTGATATTTGACCTTTTCAGTCTTTTTGTGGTTTAACTTGATTTAACAGTGCTACAGGTGTGGATATAGCTGAACATGACTTTGTGAAGACCTGGCAATCTTGCACTGTACAGTTGGCTAGAATGCATTATTATACAACCAAGATTGTACTGCTTCAGATCTGGGTCTCGAAACAACACAGCGACAATCAGGTGGCACTGAGCATGGGCCAGTACGTTTTACAGCATCTGACCGGTCTTTGTGTAATGGCCAGCTTTGTTAGTAGTAGGAACCACACCAGGATCCTATAACTAGCAGTGCTGGAGAGTGGGAGGTGGTACAACATACCTAGCTTTGGGAAACTGTTTGCTTGGAAACACGTCCTTATTAACTACAGACCCGGGCTGAAGTGAGTAGGGTATTCTGTGCCACGTTTCTCAGTGTTTCAGGTTTAGTAGAGCTGATTAGCCCTTTGCGATATTGCAGAAGAGATTAATGTAGTCTTGGATCTGACGATGATTTCCAGGAGTAATTACTAGCGCAAGTGCAGAGCTACCGGTATATTCACAGAGACCAGAACTTCTGTGGAGGAGGCAGGTTTGGTTATGCAGGATTTGGTGAGCTGATGGAAATGGGGTAATTTGGCATGCGCAGTACAAACTGACTCATTCCATCATCACTATTACATTGGACTTTAGCCTGATACAGAGAACGTATTCTGGCCCCCTCTTCCTCTGGCTGTTGGAATGGTATTTTATTGCTTCAGTTACCCAGTCTATTTGAGGATAAGTGAACTCTGGGTTACCAAATTCCCCTCACTTCTATGGGTCTTCATGAGCACCAGCAATATATTCCCTGTGTGAAGGTGGAGGTTTTTCTCTGTTGAGCTGGTCTTTTAGTAAGACTTCCATAAGAAGGCAGCCTATTCAAAATGCAAAAATACATTTACTCATGGGTTTCAGCAAAAGTGATCCACATTGTCCAACACGTTCAAGTGACTATAAAGCTAGCCCTGTTGTTGGAAGGGTGGGGATTGTTGTTAGTATTGTTTTCATTAATGCTGTTAAAACTTTCTATACCCAGTACTGATGGATATTGTGGCCTTTGACTTTCTGCAGTACAGTGGTTCTACTCCATTTTCCACAGCCTGGAACACTCATGCAGTACTAGACCCTGTACTACAAAACTTAATAGCTTCCCCTTGTCGTTCTTGAGCGGGACACTCACCGCCAAAGGTTATCGTAATATTACTGTAATTGGAGCCTTTACCTTTCTGCTTCCCTCCAGTTTTTGCGTTAGCTTCATCATTTGGTTTTTCCCCTCTGATTCCTGTGACTATGCCTTATGGTTTTATGTATAATTGTGGATTCACAAATAATGTGTTACTAACACTTTCATGGCAAGCTGACACTTATTAAATGGGTTCTTCCGGCTTACAGGTAGCTGATTGGTTGCTTTTTCCTTTTTTTTAAACGTGTTCAGTATTTTTCTTCCTAGTGGCAGACAAATACACTTACCACCTTTTTCTCCAAATAATGTTGAGTTTTTATTTAGAATTCTGGAGTAGTGAGGAATAGGGAAAAGATGTCTTTAATAAATAAGGGAAGTTATGTTTTATATAGCTGAGATTTGAGCTTAGTGTAGATTTTTGTGATAATCAGATTCCTTATGTTATTGTAGTAATGCAGTCTAAGTTTGATACTAAGTATAAATATCATATTGTTTGCAGTTCTTAGTTAAAAATTTCTCCTTTCAGTGCAAAAACTTCTTTCAGTTAATTAGTATCAAGAAATACAATAACTATGAGGAAGTGAATTGAGTTCAAATGCTCCTAATAACACGAATTAATAATTTGAGATCTGTATATATTTTTTTAAAAAAATTATTTTATGTGCAGGCATGTGACTCCACAGACTACGCTGGAGTTTAGAGTATGGAGCCATCACACTTTAAAAGCAGATGCTTTATTAGGAAGAGCCACTGTAGACTTGAGACAAGCTTTGGAAATACACAATAGAAAATGTAAGTTATCATGAAGGATATTTTGAGTAAAGTAGAATTATTATGACTAATCTATGTATCAAACAGGCAACCAGACTACTAACTATACATGTGATTACGACTGACTTTCAGTTAAGGTCTTTACTTGTCTCTTCTAGACGTGTCTGTGCTACTGAGAGCAATTTAAATGTAATAATGGGATATAACAATTTTGAAACAAGTATAAGAGTTTGAGTTACTTTAGAGTATAAGTAAAAGCAGCGGTGATTAAATACGGTGTTTTGTGCAAACTAATGACTAATTTGCTCAAAGATAGACTAGGTAAAAAAAAAGTCTAAACTTTCAGAAAAGCCATCTATGTAATTTTTCTTGTTTTCCTTCTCATAGAAAGGCTGGATATTTTTCCCTCATAAGTTATCTGCCCAGAGAGCAGTAGGAGCCACTGGTTAATGAAACAGTTGAGATCTTCCTTTTAGTGCATTAGAGATTGTTGTATTTTGTGTAATTTCTAATTTTAATTGTCTTTAATAAAATTAAAACAGGTCTTCTTTATCTAATTTGCTTTCAAATTTTTTTTTCATTTGTACAAGAAGATGGTGGATCCAAACTTTAAATTCCACTCCAGAGTATCAGGAGAATTCCAGCTAAACCAATCTCTAACCTTCCTCGCAAGTTCAGTATATGAACCTGAGAGCTCTGTTTAGGGGGATGGGGACAGGAGAGCTGACAAAAAGCTTCATTTTTCTGATTCTTACAGGAAATTGAAACAGAATATAAAATTATAGAATCACCCGGTTGGAAGAGACCTTTAAGATCGAGTCCAACTGATCACCCTGCACTGCCAGGGTCCCTAAACCATGTCCCTCAGCACCACATCCACATGTCTTAAACGCTTCCAGGGATGGGGACTCCACCACCTCCCTGGGCAGGTTTCATCATCAGTATTATAAAGATACTGCCCAAGATTCTGTAGTTAGAGCCAAAAAATGGCTCCTTTTTAAATTAAAAAACTCCCTGTGTCAGAAGAAACTCGGCTGTGATAATGACAACAAACCAAATAGTTAAAAATATTTATTATTTCTAATAAAACAGTTAATTTTTTTATTTCTGTACATCCAGGGGATGTAGAATCCAGCAACTTGGCAAGTTCTTTCAGGGCATGGTTGACTGAGTCAGCCGTACACAGCACCAAAAGTAATTTATGTGCAGTGTTCCAGATTTGGGCAAGTCAGCAGTTTGACACACACTCGATTATCCAATAATTCAGTGTAGAATAATCTGATTGGTATCCTGCAGTCATTCAGTTACTGATACCTAATCTAAAACATAGTACATGAAAGGCTCTTTACTGGAGAAGATGTAAAGGGCAAGTCCTCTAAATGCAGAAACTTTAGAATTAGTGCTGTTACTTTCTCCTGTTAAAACACCACCAGTACTGAATTGCTGCCCACACTCCTCCCAGTTTTCTTGCTGGCTCTTGCTGGCTTGCTTGGACTACAGCCAACTCTTGGTCTGGGGACATAACCCATTAAAATAGAAGCTAAACCAATCACCCTGTGCAGAAATCGATTTATAAATACATTAATTTAACAACGCAGTGGTAGGCTAGTTTCTTTCTTTCTCTTCTTTCAGGTAGTAACATTTTCCAAAATGCAGATTGCCAAATGAATAATTGTGTAGATTAGGGAGCTTTTTGCTTGCTCTAGCAATGTGAAGTGATTTGAAAGACATTGTAATGTAGCAGTGGTTGTCTGCTAGGAACTGCTGCCCAGCTATGCTATTGAACCTGCTCTTTAACATAACAGCTTGGGGTACCTGCGAATAGCTTATGGTAGTCTTCCCTAATTTCATGTTTATTGTTCATCTATGATACAGGTTAAAAATGAAAAAAAAATGCTAGTTTACTGCATAGAAGTGCACGGTGAGCTTTAACTTTAGCTTGAGTGCTATAATGTAGAGGGAAATAAGGTGGTATATCTTGAAAATTAATCTTTTGCATGGAGACTGCAAATACTAAAAGGTCTTACGCATTTTAACTCGATTAATGTGAACTAATGGCTGATTGTGTTTTAATTTATTATATGTAGCTTTAATTCCTGTACTAGTAACAGTTGATTTAGAATGACACAGCATCCACAACATGTTTTACCTCTGAATTATGTTTGACTCTCTACAAATGTGTGCATTGCTTATCAGTCATACTGAATTCTTTTACTGTACCATGTACACAGCTTTTTGTATATCTCAATTATTTCAAAGTTGGTGAGAATAGTTTCTGATTTAATTTTTGGTTACTTGAGGTATAATCTCTGTCACTGTTCTTTTCAGTGGTCTCTTAGAATTAGTTTTGGAAGCTGGTATGAGAAATGAACATAAGCTCTGGTCGTAGAATGGCTTATAGAATGTAGAATGACTGTGACTTGTAATACTTGGCTGTGCAGTTCAGAAGTGGTTTGACTTTAAGCCTTCTCATTTTATGTAAGTAGTGCATAATTTCAAAGTGCTTAGTGGAAACAGCAAACCTGGGAAATCCTGAATGACCAAGTACTGAAAACCATGTGGATCCTAAAGCATACCTACAGAATACACTATGTAAATGGCCAATTTTATTTTTACAATAAACAGTGCTTTTTGGCCACAGAAGGTGTAAATTTACACAGCTCCTTAGTGATTTCTGTGTTGATTTGAATCATCCGAATATCTATCATGTTCAGTTTTGTACAACTAAATACAAGTATCACATTTTTGTGATGAAAGTCTGTTTTAATGTTCTTTAGAATTTAATCTTTCCTTTATCACTTCTCTCTTTCTCTCCTGCTATCCACCCTAACTCCATTTTTAGTGGAGAAGGTGAAAGAACAGTTGAAACTCTCTTTGGAAAACAAGAGTGGCATGGTGCAAACAGGTGAACTGACAGTTGTGCTAGATGGTTTGGTTGTTGAGCAAGAATCTCTTACAAATCTCAGTTCATCAGCAACCAGTAAGTTAAAAGAATTAAATCAGATGGTGTTATTTTGATTAAGATTTCAAACAAGATATATTGGACTATTTCTGTTGAATTTGTTTCTTTATTGTTCAGTAGAAGTTCAGCAAAATGGCGAGGCTGTGCATGAAAGCAGAGATACTTCAGCAAGAAGTACATCCAGGTTGGAATTAATTTTTGTATTTTGCACTATATGAAGTAAGTTAGCAATTTATCAGTTGAAATGCTTATGCTGATTGTTTTTTCTGAAGGTGATGGATTTTTGAAACCCTAAATTATTACGTTACCACAGTTTTAGAAATGTTACTTGTATGCTAGTTAGATAATTTAGCTTGAGGAAAATTAAATTTACTACTCTGCTCTTCCTCTGCGCTAGAGTCTACTCTCCACTTGCCTCTTGGATGCGTAGCCCTCTGAACATAAACATTCAACTGATTGGAAGTCAGCTAAATGCTGCAGCAGAGATTAGAGGAGCAGTGGTTCAGTGTGGTTTTGTGTACTTATGCCGTTTGTTTTCTTCTGCTGTTTAAGAACCATTTCTATTCACGTGTACCAACTTGTTGCAATGTACAATCTGAATGGAAGGAAGAAGAAAAAAAGCCTAAATTACTTCCTCCTTACCCGGTTCCTTTTTAAGGTTGCGATCAGGACATTGTTTAAGAGAGTTGTATTGAGTTTAGGAAGCAGTATTCAGAACACTGAGGCTAAGGGTTTGCCTGCTTCAGCCTGAAGTTGCAAGAAATAGGCTTTGGAATCAATTGAGAGCTTCATTCTTGGCTTTTTTATCTTGATACCAACTCAAAGACTGCCTAGAAAGAAGTAGGAGCAGATTGTTTTCTCCCTCTCTGTTAGTGAGGGGGCAAACATTCGGATGAATTTAATGTTTCTGGCCTGCTCAGTTACCTTGCAGTGAACCCCTTTCCATTTATGTTCCTGACACATGATAGAGTGAAAAAATACACAGTTGCTGTCCGTTTGAGTGACAGGTACACATTTGTCCTTGTACGTTTGACTTGATTCTTATTTTGAGTATGTGGAGGTTTGTCTCTGTTCCCCCAGGAGTGCCTAGTGTGAGGGAGTGAGGATAGAAAATTGTTTCTCCTTAGTTTTTGTTAGAAAGTTAGGAAGTCTTGGGATCATTAAAAGGGATTTGAAACATATCTGCATATCATTTTGAAATAGCAGTAACAGTAATTTGGTTTCATTCAGCTATTGTTGGTGGAGAGGAGGTGTGCCTTTTACTGGAATTGTGCTCTTGATGTTGATAACTGTGATTACAGCAGTTTTCCATGCAACTATCCAGCATTTTTGATTTGCAGTTTTAAAATTAAGAGATGAAGTTTAAAGGTAGTTTTGATGCATGCCTTTAGGAAGCACATCAGGTTTGTAGACTAGAGTTGAAAAGGGATAATACTTCAACTCTGTACTGCTCCTTTTGAGTTGGTAAGGTAGCATGGAAATACTTCTTCCTTTCTTAACTCTGCAAAGTGTGGCTTTTAACAGTTCTCAATATTTTTTTTTGTCGTCTGTTTGACTTCTCAAGTTTTTAGCCTCTACTTGAGAAGATGAGGAGTTGGCATTCAATGTAGTTTTCATGATATGTGTCTCTGGTGGGTGGTTTTAACCATTTGGGGATAGATTTAGGTAAAAACAGTGTAATTGAACAAGCCCTCATGTTGCATTAATTTCCATGTGGCTTTTTAAACACAGAGCTGCCTGTGTGTATCTGTCCTCACAATGTTACATCCTGCCTATGTATAGGGAAGCTCATTTTATTTTCCTTTTACTGAGGTAGAGTTTTGTAACTTTGCCTTTTGTTCCTTGATTGTCTCAGTCTTGCGCTTGACTGTTACCTAGGCTGCAAACATTGTGTTGCAAACTGTTGTGAATTTACTTCCATTTCTTTCTTTGTTTCTTTAGTGTGATTTAATGTGGGGTGTGGTTTAGTTGCATAACTCTTTACCATGCTGTTTGTAATAACCTAAAATGGTCTTTTATTTTCACCAAGATCTGCTTGTGACATTTCTAATGGAATAGAGAATCAAGTACCTTCCAACTCTGTAGTACCGAATACATTCTGTATAGAAGCTGTTAACGGAGACAGCACACCATCTCCTACTCATGTTGCAGCCAGACCCAAAAATGCACCGGTACCAAAACCACTTGCAGCTCAGCCTGTCAACAGCACTGGTAAGAATGGGAGAGTATGAGAAGAACATATTCCATAAGGCTTTTTTATCTGGTTGAAATATATCTTAAGTTGAGCCACTTTTTCTATATATATTTTTTTGTTAGATATCAGAAATACTGAGATGATGTTTCTGGGCTTGAATTTATAATCTTGTGTGTGCACTTCTGTGAATTTTTCTGGAGTAGATCCATTCTTAAATGTACTAACTCATGCTTTCCCATCAGTTCTTTTCTCTGATGAAGAAAGATGTAAAGCATCCGAAACTTCAATTTCTCTGTCCCAGATGATTAAACCATATTACTGATTGTCTGGAGGAAAAATCAGATTTCTTTCACAATTAATTTGAGTAACTATAGTTAAGTTTCTCTTGCCATTATATAAGTCTGATTTTTAGTACTGTCAGGAAACTGCTATGCTCCAAGTTAAGATGTGTTGCAGACTCTCTTTGCTCTCTGTTTTTCCAAAAGATACGCTGTTTAAAACAGGTATTGGCAAATATAAAATTTCATTTTCCTCTTAAACACAAAATTTGTCATTATGACTGCAAGTAACATTCGGTACAGTAAAACAAGTGAAAAGAAAGTGTTTTTTCATTTTTGTTCCTCTGGCAAAACTTTGCATCCAATAATAATTGTGCTTTCTCAGCACTTTCTGCCTTTTGTGAGCTGTCAGAGAGATTACAGCGATAGCAGAGGAAAAAGATAACCTGAAGTAGAAATGTACAAGTTGTTAATAAACGGTGGAACAGAGACTGTCAAACTTTCTGTAGTAGAGTGGGAAATGTCTGTACGGTAGGAAGATAGCAGAAACAATTACGAACTTTAAAAGATAATAATTAAATTAGGCCTTCTCTGAAGCTTTTCTCGGTTTGGAGAACTTGAATTTGATTCCCCTCTTTTCAGTTGAAGGCCAGAGGCCATATATTATTTAGGCATTGCTCCCTTTTTCTTCAGTAACGGAGAGATCCATTTGAAATCTATATTAGGATATGGTAATTGCAAAAATAATTGATTTGTTAAAATAGAAATATTGATGAAATCTTCGCTGAGGTTGCACTGAGGCGCTGATATAACAGTTTTCAACTACTGTACCAGTTAGTGGAGAGTCTTTTAAGGCAAGGAATAAATCAGGTCTCAACATTTGTTAATGACAAGCTTTTTTTTTTCCTCCCTGCTGTTATGCTAGTAGGATTGTAATTTCATGTGACGTTGCCAGAATTGCTGTTTTAGATCTAATTGGTAAGGTAATTGGCTGATGTTAGGTTTTTTTAGATCTCTGAAAGAGCTGATGATTGGTCAGTTATTTTGCTTCTAACTTAGTTATGTAATCTGCATTCACTCTTTCATTGGAGGAATTGAATGTTGTTTTTTTTTTAATGAAAGCTGAAATTTCAGTTGGCATTTTTCCTATTTAAGTAAAAGTGTTGCTAGTTTAAACAGAAGGTTGAATAAACTTGATAAGATTGTCTGTAGTTAGTAATTTCTTTTTAAGGTTGTGCTTTACTTTTGCTGGAAATAATACGAAGTCTTGACGTGTCTTAATGTAGTTAACCCGTTTTGTGTGAGCTGGAGGTAGTGATGGATTACCTTGGAATCGATGTGTTCAAAAAGCAATGCCTTTGTGGACCTTACAAATCTGTTGATGCCTCTGAAATCATGCTTATCATTATGCATATCAAGAAAATATTTACGGCCTGGTGATAATTCTTTAAAGAAACTGACTTGCTAATTTAAATACATTGCTGGTGACAATGTATTTATTGTTTTATTGTTGATAATTCTTTGATCTGCTTTTATGACCATTTGGGAAAGCAAGAAATTGCTGATGTTATTTGCATATTGCAAGTAATAAGTAGAATCTAGCTATTTTTTTATTTGTAAGAGTGTAATACAGATTTGAAGAAAATTAACTCTTTTAAATTATGCATTTTGTAGGCACTAGTCAAGGATTAAATTTGCAAATCTGTGTTAGTGAGTTTATGAGTATAGAGCAGTTGTAGTGGCCTCAGTCCTTATAATTGTATGCTAATAGTATGCTGTTGGAAAATTTTTTAAAGTCTATGTTGTATGCTATATTTAGTCTTGTAGAAAAATATTTCCAACTCTAGCAGAGGTACAAATGAGTTTAAATGGAATTGTTACCGACTGGTTTTGATTCATGGTGCGGAAAATGAAAGCTGTGAATGATGTTGCACTGCTTTTAATAGGGCCTTGACTTTAATGGGGATCCTGCTGACTGCTGTACATACCTGATTTTGCTTTTCTAAGACAAGATCTTGTTGCACTGAGATACTGCTGTGTTAAGCTCTGCAGATGATTGGTATTGATGTATGTTGGCCAAGTGGACTTAGGAGTAATAAAGCCTCCTTAGCCTGCTTTTCCTGCTAAGCCTGTGCCTGCTTTAACCTTTTTCTGAGATTATGCTTGCTCGAGTTGGTTGTATTGTTCTTTAAAAGACAAGAATTAATTTACTTTGCAATTCTAAAATAATTTTCATCAGTCATTGAACTACATAAATTACGTTAGACAATCTAATTTTTATATTCTAATCTTGCTTTTGGAGGGGGATTTTTATGTAATTGTGGGCTTCTGTACTTCAACTCTGAAAAAGGAAAAAAATCTGTATGATGCCTCATACTCTTCCAATTTCATGGAGTTATTTATCTCTTAATATTTTTCTTTCATGTCATGCTAATCAACTACTTTTTTGAAGTCGATATAAGTTCAGAGTTTCAAAGCAATTAAAGCAGTACTGGTCTTTGTGAGGCAGATGGGTACCTTTTGCTAATCTAAAGAGTAAGGTAATGTAATAGTAAGTAATGTTGAGTTGACCAAGATATGCAGAAACTAAGAAATTCCATTAGCAGGGAAGTACAGAGAATGGCTTGCAGATTGTGGAGAGGGAGAGAGAGAGAGAGAGAGAGAGAGAGTGGGGGAGAGGGAGAGAGAGACAGCGGTAGAGGGAGGGAAAGGGGGAGGGCGAGCGTGTAGGGGGAAGGGAGAGAGCGGGGGAGGAGGGGATTTTTAGCGGGAGAGGGAGAGAAAGGGGGAGGGCGAGAGTGTGGGGAAAAGGGAGAGAGTGGTGGAGATGGAGACGGGATGAGAGGGAGAGAGTGAGGGGGAGAGGGAGAGTTTGGGGGAGAGTGCGGGAGAGGCAAAAAGAGAGCTTTAACTGAGACAGGTGTATTGTGACTTTTCATCATCTTAGACAAAAATGCTGCTTATGGCATGTAGGTGTGACTTAAATATGTTCCTTCCATGTGTTTATCCCAAAAGTTGGCCATCTGAAAAATAAATCTCATCAGAGTCTGATGCACAAATGTCTTTATTTCCCATTTCTCAGTTAATGGCGAGTCATCTGCCTCTGCACCAGAAGCCGGTAATTCTTCTGTCTCTGAGGCTCCAGTAGGTTCAGTTGAAGCTCTTGTGTCCTCGGATTGCACTAACACTACAGCAGAACCTCAGTCAACAACAGAAGCAACTAGTTGTTCTGAAAGCCACACTTCTGCGTTACCCGTTGTGTCTGCTGAACTAGAATCTACAGCTGCAACAGACTGTGCTCAACCTAACGCTAGGAACAGTATAGCAGCAGATGCAGCAAAACCAAGGGAATCCTCCTTTACCTCAAGTGCGTCTGCAGAACCTGTTAGACAGCAGCCTGGTAATGCTGGTACAGAACCTCTGCCACCAGGGTATGTGGGCCTATGTCTTGTCTGAATGTGCATATAAAGAAACAGAAATTTAATTCTATACTAGGATTGCCACATGCATGTCAGTTGGCTGAGGTGGGGTTATTTGATCGAAAATGGGGTTTGTACTACTTCTGTAACTGAGTAGTAGCTCTTGTCCAAGAAAGTAAGGACTGAACTGATCTGAAATGGTGTTATTATCTAAATAGACAAAATTTGGGGTGTTATGGACTTGAAGGTTTTTCATTTGATACAATCAAACTTATTTGGGTCATGATTTGTTACTCCCTTGGCTCTTAAACTATGAGAATGTACTAGGACCAAAATACAGAGAAGTGAAAAAATAGTCTAGAAATACTTATAGGTGCTTGCTGTGTTTCAGTGAGGTCAATAACATTCTAGATAAAAATACAGGTTTGAAGTTCTCAGAATAGCTAGAAACTTTTAGTTCTATTAGACTGTTAGAAAATACTTTTCTAGTCCTAAACCTTAAAGACAAAATTAAGATGTGTAGTCCATGCTCAAATACATATATTGACTGTAAGGTTTTTTTTTAAAGATGCTTTCATGTTTGGGTGAAAAGATGTCTTCAGTAACTAATTAGAAATACTGACCTTTCCATAATACTCTCAATATTAACTACTTTAGCATTTTCTGAACACAGAAATTGTTTCCTAAGTCAAAGTCTATATACCTTGTGTCATTGTAGCTGGTCTGTCAGAGAGCCTGTCTTGTACTGCCTCTCTCTGAAGGAGGCATAAACGTGAAAGCAGTCATCTGAAAAGACATAAATACCATATGTAGATTGTTGGAAGAGTTACAAAGGTTTTAATTCTCAGGTGATTTGACAGTGGAAGCTCTTTATAGGTGGGATTTCCTGTGGTCCACACTCTTTTTATTTTTTTAATTGATTACATACTGTCCCGTTTAGGACAATGAGTTCCAGGCACGGCACACACCATGGTCAAATTCATTTCTTCTTCATTCCTCCCTCATCACATTTCTGTGGGGGGTTTCTTGTGGTTCCCTGCCACCCCCCCAACCCCCCATCTAGTTGAGTCTCCTTTATGTTTAGCCCTAGTAACTCTGTAACGTGATGCTGCTCCTCTCTTACCTTCCTGTAATCATGGCATGTAACCTGTTGAACGTTTTCTAGGAGTTTTGTATGATGCTTTGCAATAGTGAGGAAATTAACACCGAACCATGTGAGTAGCAGGCAAGGTGTTCTGCCTGTGTTTTTAGGAGCTAATGAATTATGTATATAAGAAAAACATATATCTAATGCAAGCGAGGTCTTCAGCTTTTCATCCAACATTTATCCTGGTTTCTTCTCCCATTTATAAATATTTTTATTGCATTATGGCAGTTCTCAGCAGCATGAAACTTCAGTTGTTTATAATGTTTGGTTCTCTCTCCATCTTCAGTGTAAGTTTGCTTTGCAACTGAAACTGAAGAAATAATCCTCAGGGATATCAGATAGAGAATTTACCAGGATAGGAAGTAGAAACACAGGAAAGTGATAGCACAAATTTCACATTCTCTCTGAAAGAGCCCATTGTTTATTGGATATAGGGATTGTGCTTCAAAATATAAATACCCTGTTTTTTTGAAGAGGCATGTGCTTGGAAATGCAAAGAATGCATCTCTAAGCACTTTTTGAATGAAGTTATTTTAGCATCCAAGTCTTGAGCAGACGATTAATTGACTTTTTCAGGTATCTTAAATAGAAATTGAAAATGGTGTGAATATTTATATATGCTCATTTTATGTACCAAATCCCTTAAAGAAATCT
Organism: Buceros rhinoceros silvestris; assembly: GCF_000710305.1. Lineage (NCBI taxonomy): Eukaryota > Metazoa > Chordata > Aves > Bucerotiformes > Bucerotidae > Buceros > Buceros rhinoceros. The sequence goes on along the minus strand of NW_010389979.1, from coordinate 36,769 downwards.
TTAACGTGTTCTCAGTTCAAGCAGGAAGTAACTGGTGTGTATTCTAATGTGAGGTTTTTTTGGTGTTTTATAATGAGTTTTGGATCATAGCATTTTCATTCAATACTAAGGTACTTTTTTGCGTAGTTGGAAAGAAGTCCTAAGGAAACATTTTTCACCTTGACTTACATGAAAATCTTGTTGTCTTGAAGATGGGAGCAAAGAAAGGATCCTCATGGTAGAACCTATTACGTTGATCACAACACACGAACTACAACATGGGAAAGACCACAGCCCTTACCTCCTGGGTAATGTAGACTTTTCTGATTAAAATGTGATAGAGGTACAATTTATTTGTTTGTTTGGTGCAGGGAAAATACCAGCTGTTATAAGCAGCTCATCAAAACTGTATTATACATCATGTATCAAAAAATTCTGGCTTTCAGTTAATTTAGAATTACATTAATTGCAGCTGTTGTTATAGGAATACACGTACTGTATGTTACTTGTTCTGATGACTTGTTCAAATACAGCTACTAAATTATTTTGTTCTTCCTTTAAAACTTAAGCATTAAATAATGAACATTTGACCTCCTTTATTGAGGTGGCACCAGTAGGTGCAGCGCACTGGTTCCAAACCTTAGATTTCCAGGCAAAATGTGTTCTGTGAAGTCTGCTGACACGGCTTATGGTCACAGGAGTTTACGAAGTTAAAAAAAGAGGTGACAGAGGTTTAAAATGATGGCTGAGCATGCTGGTGCTTGAAGTCCAAATTTGCTCCGTGTAGTTGTCCTCCTACCAATAACATTAGGGAGAACTTCTGTGTACTTTAGAAATTAAAATCATGCCAGTGACTCCAATACTTCATTCAAGTACTGTCTAGGAATTTAACATAAAGAGAAAATTAGTTATGTAATAATACTGAAAAATTTAGCTGTAAACGTTTATGTTTCTTGAAAGCTGGGAAAGAAGAGTTGATGATCGTGGGAGAGTGTACTATGTGGACCACAATACCAGAACAACAACGTGGCAGCGACCAACAATGGAATCAGTCAGGAACTTTGAGCAATGGCAATCTCAACGGAATCAACTGCAGGGAGCTATGCAACAATTCAACCAACGATACCTCTATTCGGTAACTTCTACATAAAATTTAGAAACAAGTAGAGAGGCATAGGTGATTCTATAACTTTTTCATCCATATGTGTTACAAGGTGTTTGGCATTCGTAATTCAGATTCTGATTCTGTTGAAAAATGTTAACAAAAATCATACTTAAAGGCAAAAAGTACTCCCTTCTGCGTCTGTTTCCTAACTTGAGCCTTGTTTACTGCACGATACTTGATGTTTTTGATGATGGCAGTAAGAGGTTAAGCTAAAGCAGTCCCTTAACAGAAAAGGAACATAAAGGCTGAGTTATGGGTATATTGAACATTAAATGGTCTTCAGAACTGATTAAGAGTCATTCATTAGTACAAGCAGCAGTTCTTTACTTTGAGCTCCTTTTGAAGCTTGCATACCTGGTTTAGCTTTGGAATTTCCTACATGGTTTTCCATTTCTCTCAGATAGTTCTGCCTGAAGAAAGTACCACGAATTACTTCAAAGATGACAGATTTTCTGAGACAGATTTTTCTGTCTGTGACTGGATGAACGGAATAGCTGTATTTTCAGAGTTAAAAATGATGGTGCCTGCTTGTCACTATCACTCGAAACAGTCAATTTTAAGAATTGTGCTTGGTCTCAAAAAAAAAAGTTCCAATCCCAGAGGCTTTGTAAGTGATACACAGCAAAGCTGGGATGGATAAAGAAGAAACCATTGAAGTACAAGTCTGAACCAGCTTTATTTTACTGGGATTCGATGCATCTGCAGACTTAACTGCTTTGAATTTGGTGGACTTCATTCAGGTACCTCTCTGAAGTGAAGCATGCTGCAGTATCTTTACATTTAACAGTTCTCAACTTCTCATTATCCAATTAGACATTATATCATCCCTAGCAATAGCAGAAACATGCATTACCACTAATCCTAACTCCTAAAGCTGTGCATCAAAGTCAATTTATCTTATGCAGTTAGAGACAGATAGAATGGTTGAGGTAGTCAAGGACTTCTGGAGTTCATCTGGTCCAAACACCCCATGCTCAAGCAACGCCACTTAGAGCTAGTTGCCTAGGACCATGTTCAGATGTCTTTTAAATACCCTCATGGATGGAGCCTTCACAACCTCCCTGAACCTCCTGTGCCAGTGCTTGGTAACCTCACAGTGAAAAAGTGTTTCCTGATATTCAGAGGGAACCTCCTGTGCTTCAGCATTTGCCCATTGCCTCTGGTCCTAACACTGGGCACCAGTAAAAAGAGCCTGGCTCCATCCTCTTTGCACCTTCCCTTCAGGTATATTTGTACATGTTAGTAACTTCTAATGCATATCCAAGAACCACAGATGAAACGCATTAAGCCAAGAACTCTTGTTGAGCAACTTTTTGTACTTTGTACTACTTTGATCCATTGCTTAAACGTCTAAGAAGACTCTCCCTTTCGTGATCCCGAGATTTACTTTGTTTTGAGCTAGATTTAGTCTCTCAGGGAACAATACATTTTTCAATTAAATTATGTTCCTTTCTTAATTTACTGATAACTCTTACTGAAAATAACAGACTCATTTCTTAAAATGTCCCCTCTGACCGTAGACTCACTAAATTAGGATTTGTCTGTGAGACACAATATACCTGAAAGAAGAGAAAAGATAACTTGAGTGCATCTCTTTACAATTCTAAGTATTAGTGTACCGGTTGCATACCTAGAACTCACGTTTTACTGGGGGAAGAAAAAATTATTTTTCTTTTGTTAAACTTTGGTGCTACTGTGTACTTTCTTCTAGAATTGTTAAGGTCAAACTACAGATGACTTTTCTTCCTCTGGTGACATATCAGGACACTGCATATATAGCAGTTCATAAGTGAGATTTTAATTTATTTTTCGGGAAAGAGCGAATTAATACTTGGTACACAAATGTTTCAGTTACCTTGAATAGTCAAAGCTAAACTATGTGAAATAAGAAAAATAGATGGGATATAGTTATTTTAGTTACTTTTCTTTTTACCTGGGTTAGTATACTGTACTCCTTTGGTATTGAATCTGGCTCATCCCATGCCTCTGCCTAGTGTTTCAGTGTGTTCTGTTAAAGATGGGTTAGCCAGCAGCCACACACAAATCCTTGGACCCGTTAAGAAGATTGGAAATACCTGATTCATGCCACCAGTCAGTTCTTTGTGTTTTCTGTTGTGTGCTGTTCTTTTTATACCCACCGCAGAGAAGTCCTTGGTTACAAGGTTGTTGCAACTGTATACCAGAAGCAGAAAAGGCTAACTGCATTCGCTGCTGAGACAATGATAATTCTCATCTAGTAGCTGGTGGCTGGAACAAAGAGACAGCTTGATTTTAACTACTGTGTTTTGTTCTGATCCTTGCTCTGTTTCTGTTTCACAGAAAAAATATCATAGCTTTTTCTGCCTGACTTTGCTGTTGTAAACTCTTAAATGGATTTGAGATTTTTTGGGATTGCAAATGCTATACGAAGCAGTATTAGTAGCAAGGTGATCCTTAAGATACTCTTTGCAAAATGTAGATTGATTCCCATATATCAAAATATCATTTGGCACAAAAAAGAAGAAATAATTTTAATGTCCAAAAATTTTTAGGGTGTGGGTGCTTTTAATTATAAATCAGAACATGGATCCTGCGGTCTGGGACATTTTTGCTTTTTACATTTTATTTTTCCCATATTTTATTCTTGGGAGCTACTGGGGAAATTCTGCACGGGCACAGTCTATTCGAAGCTTAGCATGACTTTACATAATAATTTAATCTGCTTTTTTACTTTTTTCTTTTAATCTTACTGTATGTTGGTACATTTTTAACTATCCGCATATTTTAATGAATGCAGCTGCGTTTGGAATGACAAACTGAAAATAGCCAAACGTCCAGGGAAGTTACCATGCATTGAGGAAGCGAAAAACCCTGTGTTGGCACTAATCACTGTGCTTGGAAATATTTATTGTAGTACAATGTGTTCTTAAGCAAGAACACTGTGCTTATCTGCTTATATGTACTTCCACAAAACTTCTCTGAGCTGTATGTATGTGTTTAAGACCATTGACTCTCTCCAGTTTGCTGTACAAAGGGAAAGGGAGGGTACACTGGGTTGGAAACAGTGGAGGCAAGTGTGCAAATCTTACCATATAATCTGTGTTTCTTCACCAAAACCAGAGAAAAAAATGCCATGATGTTTTTTCAGAATAGGTAGTCTTCAGAACTAGTGGTAATCTTAAAATACATAAAGGAAAAAGTGTGAGTAATATTTGACCTAACTTGTTTTTAAATAGGCTTCGATGTTGTCAGCAGAAAATGATCCACTTGGGCCTTTACCACCAGGTTGGGGTAAGTTAATTAGCTGTTGATTTCAGGAAGAGACAGTTACAGGAATTTGGAATGCAATCGTGGTATAGTGGGTTTTTTCTTCTTTTTCCCTAGAAAGGAGAGTGGATTCAAATGATAGGGTGTATTTTGTAAATCATAACACGAAGACAACACAGTGGGAAGACCCTCGAACTCAAGGGTAGGTGTGTATGTTGAGTGTGCACATAAAAAGATCTTGGTTAATTCTTATGTGTCACGATACGTGAGAAAAAGTACTGTCTGCTATATCTTCTGCAGTTTACAAAATGAGGACCCTCTTCCAGAGGGCTGGGAAATCAGATATACCAGAGAAGGTGTCAGATACTTTGTTGACCATAATACAAGAACCACCACCTTCAATGATCCTCGTACTGGGAAATCTTCTGTGTAAGTGAGAAACTAAGTATATTTTTTAATGTTTTAGAAGTTTTAACTTGTTATAGTTTAATAGTGACATCTTCTCATACTACAAAACGATCTATACTTTTAGCTGGAATTGAGTGCTAAATTATGAACAAATTGTTGCCCTGTAAATTTAGTCTATTTTTAAGCTTTGTTTATCTTTGACACACTTTGCTGTACTGCTCTAAGGTTCAGTAGTTTTTATAGACTTTTCAAATACCAAGATTGTAATTATTTTGTAAACAAGAGAAGGGAAATGAGGTAAACCTGAATATTGAACTGATGTAATTGAACTAATGTAAATTTTAAAGTAACAGCAAATGATTGTAATGACTTGTGCTTATACTTAATACACTCTAGCAACCTTAATGCCTGAACAAAGCAGTGCTAAATACTTTTCCGAAATCTTACATGCAAGTGTTTAGTTTAGTCAGAAGTATTGACCCATGGTAGCTGTCTTAATGTCTTTATGTAGTGTAGGGTTTGCTTCTGGTGACAACTCGATAACCTTTCATTCAAAGAGCTTGTAGAGTTTTGTATGAGAAATTCCTTCATAGTTCCACAAATAACTGAATTTGTGAAGCCTGATTTTAGCAGTCTTTCTCTCAGTGAGGATGATGAATTAGATGTCTCTCTTTCAGCTAGCTGGCTTATAATTTATACAGGATAGGGATTTGAAATCCTCTGGATCTCTACCTTTCTCTCAAATTTGATAAATTGACTAGCATCTTAAACAAAACAAAAAAGGGGGTGGAGAGCAGAAAGGAAGGCTGGATAACCAAACCTTCAAGTATATTTTACCATAACAATTTTTATGTATTTTTGAAATTTACATGTTGTTGTTTAACGTTGAAAGTACTGTTTGATGTCTGTGTGGTTAATGTATATGAACTATATTTTCTTACAGAAATAAAGGGCCACAGATTGCTTATGAGCGTAGCTTTAGGTGGAAACTTGCTCATTTCCGTTACTTGTGTCAGGTAATGATTAATTATTTACTTTTTAAATGGTTGGAATTTACATTTAGATATGCTGCCTTTTAACATTATTGCCTTATGATTACAGTCCAATGCACTGCCAAGTCATGTGAAAATCAATGTATCCAGACAGACTTTGTTTGAGGATTCCTTCCAGCAAGTAAGCCTGCAAAGATTATTGTGTTTTTCTATCAAGACAAAACTTAAGAACAAAAATGGCCATAGCCAGTTCAGACTAATGGTCCTTCAGGCACAGTAATCTCGCTCCGGTATTAGCCAAAGGAAGGGATTCTTAGGGAAGACTGTAAGAACAGATGTAATGTATATAGTACTTATACCAAATGATCTTTCAGCTCCCAGTTGTTCACAATCAAAATGCTTCTTCAGCTTTGTGGGTTTTCTGGATATTTCAGTAATCCTCAAGGAACTTTTTCTCTGTGAGCTTGTGTGTGCTCCTATTGTGAACTTTTTGCATCTACAGCATCCTGTGAAAAAGAGTTTGTAGGTTAACTACACTGCATACTATATTAACTTAACCGCATCAGATTTGCTTTTCTCATTCTTGTGTGGTGATATACATTACAAAATGCTGTTTCCTCCAATTAAAACTAATGTCCTGCCTTGTCCTTCAAATGTTAAATCTGTGTAATTGAAGCTTACCGTTCTTGAGCTCTTACAGTCTGCAGTCAATGTGTGTTCCTTCCTTCCTTCTCTGTAACAATGAAAATCCTTGCCACTGTCACTAGGACAAAACCTCTTGGGAGCGATGTTGTATAGGTAAAAAGTGTATTTTTAATGAAAGTATATTACACTTACTTTGAATTAGAGCAAGTAACTTTTTGATGTGATTTGCCTAAAACAAAAAATCTGTTAATATATCAAATGAAATACCTTTTAGCCTGTTTTCCTTTAATGATAACGAATGCATTAAGAAGAGTATAAGAACAGGGCAGCTGTATAGTGATACTTTCCAGATGTGCATTCCCTCTTGCTACCAGTCTGCTACTCAAGAATTTTAAGTCCAAATTGGTATTTTTGTGTGCAGGTCATTGTACCATGAGATGGTCTAACTGCTTGTCACATCTGGGTAAACATTTGACATATATGGCATTTCTGTATCGAATAAAATCAGGGAAAAAAAGGAGTGATTGTACTGACAATGCATAATCTGTAACTTACTAAATTTTCTTTAATAGATTATGGCATTAAAACCCTATGATTTGAGGAGAAGATTATATGTTATATTCAGAGGAGAAGAAGGATTGGATTACGGTGGCTTAGCAAGGTAAAAGAAAGTTTGTTTAAGATAGTTTTTATTTTTTTAATAGCACTCTGATCTTGATTTCTAATGTCTTTCTGTTGGCAAAGAAACTGCTTGCTTTTGCAGTCTGACACTGGTTACCTTTTTAGCTCACCTTAATCTATTAAGGAGGTGGAACTAGCAGCACGGGCTATTGTTATAGGTTATGACCTTGCATTAGTAAGACTGTGGTCTCAGTTGTTCAGTTCTTTGACAAAGGGTGATGTTTAAATTGGAATTTTTAAAATTCCAATTAATTGCCAGTTAATTGCTTTAGACTGACTTATTTCAGAAACTTTCTATCAGAAAGTTTCCCTTCCCTGGGAGTCGGCACTGTGGAAAAATAAAGTGGTTTGCTTATTTGGAAAAAAATAAGTGAACAGCAGATATGAACAGAAAGGACATACAAGAGGAGAGTAGTACAGGCATGAAGTAACAGCAGATGAACAGGCTGCATAAGTAGTGCAGGAA